>NC_035161.2:12407092-12563625 GCF_001659605.2 Manihot esculenta
GCTACTCTGATCCTTTCTCTTTTCTCTTCATCTTTACCAACTGGCTTCTTCTCACTGCTAACCCAAAACTAACTCTAACTCTCACAGGTAGTACTCGAATTTCAGATCTATTTAGGAAAATAACCAGCTCCTGCTAGCCGATCCGATAGATCATCAATCCTGCATGGGAATACCTGCCATTGGTAGTGACCTTGTTTAACCGCTTACAGTCGTCACAAAATCTCAAGGATCCATCCTCCGTTTCCCACAACAACACTGGAGCACTCCAGGGTGAGGTACTAGGTCGGATAAAACTCCTTTTCTACCAAGCTCTCACCACTACTCTACTGCTACCTCTCTCTACAACTGGTACTGAGGCTGGTTCCCCGACCCGACTACTAACCTCTCAACAAGAACTAGAACCCTCTGAAAACCCCTCCTACTCACCCTACGAACCTGACAGGCTGACATCAAACCTCTAGGCATCCCTACTGTGTCCCCTCAGAAGACTACCTCTGACCCATCTTGTCCTGTGAACCTGACTACCTTGTCTCTGCAGACCAAGATAGCACTACGAGTAGAAAAACCCAGTCCAACCCTAAACTGACGTCCAGACAGTCAAGTCTAGGACCTCAAAGTCGGGTGGAAGGCATCTACCCTCAACTGACACAGAATTGGACCGGCAGACTGACTCTGCCACAGATGGATCACACGTGAGTCCACTAACCCAAAGAGAACACTCTAGCCCGGAAGCTACCAACTCAACCTCTCGACGGCTCCTAGAGCAACTAAAGAAAGAGAAACTCCAGGGTTCACAAAAACATACACATCAGAACATTCAAAAGTGAGCATACCTGGCACCACTGTGTTTGATGTGTCTGCCTCTTGCTGAGCTTGGGTGAAGATCCGAGCTGGGGCGGACGGACCTTCTCCACGGAAACCCTCAGAAGAAAAGGCTGACCCTCTTCCTCTACCTCGACCACTAACCTGAAACATGGCTGAAGCTGCTGGCTGAGACTGTGCTACCCGGGGCATAGTAGGACACTCACGTGCTATGTGTCCCTCCTGTCCGCATCTAAAACATGCTGTAGTCCCCGCCAAATAGACTCCCTTGTGCGGCCTACTGCACCTCAAGCATCTTGAACTGCTTGAGCCAGAGCTTGAGCCACCAAAACCCAGACTAGCCTTCAAATTCTTCCAGAACTTCTTCTTCAACCTTCTGAGGTCTCTGCCCCACTTCTTAGTGGTGTTTCCTCACCTTTTATCTCTTGAGGCAGCTGTACTCAAAGTGGAGGGATCAATCCCTCCTGATCCTGAGATCCTGGAATCCTGAGTCTGAGCATCCTCCTGAGAATCTCCCATGCCTTCCTCTGGCACTCTGATTCCCAAACTGACATCCCTTCTCTGAACATCCATCTCTACTTCCCTCATACTAGCTGACATCCTTCTTGGAGCCATTCCTTCTCTGCTTACATCAAAAGACCTTCCAGGGTCCCTTGATGTTCCCCATCTGCTGACTCCCCATGACTGCGCTCTAGGCAGAGTAGGGGGAAAGGTGTCCATACCTTCCCTCTCAGATGGAACTCCAGTCGATTCCACAGATCGATGAAAGCCTCGCATTCTGGCTCCTCTGAAGAACAACACAAAAGCATACAAACAATCTTTAGCATCATACGGTTCAAGTGGAAACACATGAACCTGCAACATACATAACATACATAACATATCATACATAACATTAATGCACATGCATAAAATCATGGCATTCCACATCATCATTCATAAAAGACAAGACTCGACATCCTATCCTAGTGGACATGATTTTACCTATTGTGCTTGCCCTTCTATGACCTCTAAGCCAACCTCTTTCCGATATGCAACACACCGTACTCTTGAGGCCCAAAGCTCTGATACCACTCTGTAACGACCCGAAAACTGATACCCCTCTGTAACGGCCCGAACCGCCGCCTGTGCTAGGATCCAGATCGGCTTAAGGCCGCCGGGACCCGTAGCAAGCCAAACATACCTCCTATCACCTGGTCAAATCCCATACATGATCAAAACTTTAACATAAAAACTGTAAACATCTGATGTAAATACCGAGCTTGACCTGTATGCGACTTAACTGGAAACATAAGGAACCCCCTACTAGAGCCCTCATCAAAACTCTAGCTGGGTCAACACAACATACATCAAGCCGGAGTCACATCCAAAGAACTAGAACCTAACCTGTGCATGCATCAAACCACAAACATAAGACCTCCACTAGGGTCCTCATCAAACACTAGCGTGGTAAACAACACATGCCACCAGTTTAGTTCAAACACAACTCAACATATAAAACATTACATACATCATGTATTAAACAGGGACTAACCAAGTCTCAGGGCCAAGCACAGTACTAATCCATAAACAATTCTGCTAAACTTGCATTACATTACATTACATTATCTTACAATCCATTATTTCAATTCACATTACATGTCCACACAACTCTAATCTATTACAACAACAAGACTTTTACCCTTGACGTCTTCCTAGCCTACCTCTGACCTGCAAAACTGGGGTTAGGGGAGAGGGGTGAGCTAAAAAGCCCAGTGAGTAGAAACAATAAAACAGTTCATTAATTACATGCTTTCATGAAATGTGTCACAGCATAAACAATTCACATCACGGATTGGACCTGACCACCAAACTCCCTCCAGTGTCAGTATGCCCGGCCCGGCCAGGTCTTACAACATCTCAGTATGCCCGGCCAGGCCAGGTCTTACAACATCTCAGTATGCTTGGCCCGGCCAGGTCTTACAACATACCTAAGGCGATTGGGGTCGCCTTGGTCCATCCACATCATCATATTCATCATAATATGCAATGCGCCATATTCGTGAAACTAGTGCAATCAACCTTCTATAATCATCATGATGCATGAACATGCTTTAGTTGTAATACCCGGCTAGATCAGGCATCGGAATTCTTACCGTCCGGTGGGATTCAAGGATGTCAGAGGTTTCCTGAGGGTAGAGTGAAGGTTTTCTAAAATTTTTTACAGTATTTTACCGGTTTGATTAGGAAATAGTTGAGTTTTAGGGAGAAATGGCCAAAGGAGTTTCTGTCATGTTCGGCCCCCGAATGTTAAGTTCGGCCGCCGAAAGTGCTCAATGTTCGGCCCCCGAATGTTGCATGGTTTTGCATGCGATTCGGCAGCCGAAGCTGAGTTGGCTAGCCCATGTGTGGGCACTCCTTAGTCATTGTTTTGGGACAGATGTTACCTCCAAATCTTCCCAGAGGTTATGCCACGTCTCCCATGACTCATCTATAAGCTTTTAATCACCCATGCACAGGTTTGAGGGTGGTAAAGTGTGTTGAATGTTTTGAGAAAAAGAAGAGAGCTTTACGGGTTTGGTGAAGGAGAAGAGGTGTTGGTGTATAGCTGTGAGTTCTGATTATTTAGCTTCTGTTTTCAAGAGGTAAGGGAAGCTTTTAACTTGTTTTCATGATTTATAACAGCTTTTAAAGAGGTTAAGGGTAGAGGTATGTCTATAGGTTTAGTTTTGATGTTTTAATGGTTTATGCATGCTTATGTGTTATGTGTGTTGTGTGTTGGGGTTGATAGGTAGTTTTGGACCCCTTTGTTCATATACTTGAGTATATGTGAGTTGAGGATTGGAGTTATGCATGCTTAGGGAGAAGGAAAGGATGAAGGAGCTAGGTTGCGGGTGAAGCTGAGTTCTTGAAGAACTCAGGTTCGGCAGCCGAAGAAGGATTCGGCCGTCGAACCCCTTGCATGGTGGCTTAGACTGCCACAGCTTGCCCCTGAGTGCCTTGAGGTTCGGCTCTGTTTAGGGGTTTCGGCCTCCGAAAGTAGTCCCCGAAAGGGTTCGGCCGCCGAAAGAGGATATTCGGCCGCCGAAGGTACTTGAGTTTCGGCTCTGTTCAGGACATTCGGCCGCCGAACCTGCCGCCGAATGTGTTCTGTCCAGCCTTCTTTTGCATGCTTTGTGTGATTGTTTTCAGAGGTTCAGAGGGGATTATAGGGGATTGGTTAAGCGTTGATAAGAGTATGTTTGACACCTCATTCGAGTCCATTTGTGTAGGATTGGACCCGACAGTTCAGGGAGGTCGTCAGGATTAGCAGTTGCAGAGTCAGTCAGGTTTCTGCTTGAGGAGCAGAGGTGAGTAGAACTAAACTTAATATTTTATCTTAAAGTAACAGAATGCTTGTTAGCATAGGTCATGCATCATGGATGCCATGATATATCTTAGGGTGATTGCATTAGAATCACGAATATGGTGCATTGCATTTTCATTGTTTATGAGGATTGGACCAAGGCGACATCAATAGCCCGTCGAGGGAGTTTTGAGGTCATGTCTAATCCAAGATGTGGAATGTTTGAGTTGTGATGCATTTTCATATAAAATGCGTATGAATGAACTATTTTCAGTGTTTCTACTCACTGGGCTTTATAGCTCATCCCTTTCCCTTAATCCCAGTTTTGCAGGTACAGGGTTAGCTGGGAAGGTTAGAAGCAGCAGGGTATTGGCTACAGTATTGCTTGTGTAAGAGAGTAATGGACATGATGTAAACTAAAGAGATATTTATTACAGATGTATAGATGGTCAGTTAAGGTGCTTATGGATTAGTATGTGCTTTGCCTATAGTATGTTTTATCCCTTGTGTATGCATGTATCCTGTTTTCAGGTTCTTGATGAGAAATGAGTCAAACCAGGCTTAATACATGTTGTGTTTTGAAAACCCAGTGAATTATAACTGTGAGGGAAGACAGGGTTTAATTCCCTTGACCCAAGACCAGTGCAGAGGGAAGACCAGGTTTGATTCCTGTGACCCATAGAGAGGCCAATAGAGAAGACCAGGTTTGATTCCTGTGACTCTATGGTAGCCAAGTTAACTTATGATATGCTGACCCTTCAGGGTGGGTTCTATGGCACAGCGCATAGTGCATGGAGGTTACTTGGTAACGTGTCACTGGTGTATTACAGATAGCCCTAAGGGCTATTTCAGATTAATATATCTGAGTGGTTTTTAAGGTTAAGTCTGGTAATGTGTTAAGAAAAGTTAGGAGTCGAGTTGGATCATGTATGGGATTTTATCAGGTACACAGAATTCATAGCAGGCTTACTACGGGTCCCGGCGGCCTTAAGCCGATCTGGATCCTAGTGCCGAGCAGTTTGGGCCGTTACAAAGAGGGTACCGGTTTCCGGGCTGTTACAGATGGTATCAGAGCATAGGGCCTCTTAAGTACGGTGTGTTGAGCATTTTTGTTCAAGGATTAGCGAGGTCCCACATCGGAAAGAGGTTGGTCTAGAAGTCATAGTAAGGCAAAGCACAATAAGTATAATCATGTCCACTAAGATAGGAAGTTGTTTTGCATGCTGATGTGAAATGCACATGTATATTCATGGGTATTAATGTGATGCTATGTATGCATGTATATGTTTTATGTTCATGTGTTTCATATGAACTCTATGTGTGCTAATGTTTGTTTCTTGTGTTGTTCTTCAGGATAGCTAAGATGAGTGGTGTTAGTCCGCAGATATATTCAGATCCGTCTGAAGCATCTTTTGATGAAAATAGAGGAGGCATGGATTTAGGAAATAGGAGAGAGATGGGAATAGATGTGCAAAGAAAGGATGTAGGATTACAGGTGAATATGGATGACGAGTCTTTAGATGATGCTCAGACCAAGGATACCAAAATGTCAGGTATAGGAGAAAATGATCCTTCCACTTGGAGTACAGCTACCTGGAAAGGAGTGAAGTGGGGGAGAAAGAAAAAAGTTAGAGGCCTTAAAGGGTCAAAGAAAAAGGAGTTCTGGAATAGGATAAACCCTAGTGTATATAGTGATATTGGTCCAAGTGCTGGTATAGGTGGTCCAAAATGTCTGAGGTGTGGAAGGTTGCATAAGGGAGTCTGTCGTGTAGGGATAACAGGATGTTATAGGTGTGGTCAGGAAGGGCATATGATACGTGAGTGTCCTGTTGCGCCTTGGATAGTTCAGTCCCCGCGGACATTTTCTGGTAGAGCTGTTCAGCAGGAGGCAGCTATATTTGATACAGAAGTGCCAGGTATGCTTATGTTTTTGAGGAGTCTGTTGTTTATATGTTGTGAGATTAGAGGAAAACAGAGTTAGATGATCATAATAGCAAGGAAAAGATAGGAATTTTTGGGGAAAGTAAACAGTGAAAGATTAGTGAATCAAAGAAAAGCTAAAGAGAGAGTTGCTATGAACTGTGGGAACCTTGAGTTGATACTTGCAGTCAAGTTTAGAGTAAAAGAAAGAGAAAAGAAGAAAAACGCAGGTTAGAAAGAGAATCTGGGAATAGGTGGTAGTTGAGGCAGAGAAAGTGCCAGTCTTTTCTTTCGTAAATTCCCGTGGGAAGTTCCGTTAGCTTTGGCTTGGATCTTCACCCTGATTTCATAGGAGGCTACCACATCGAACACGGTGACGTCAGGTACGTTCAGTGGAAGTGTTTGGATGTGTATGCTATTGGGTTTGGACCCTAGTGTTTCGCTTTCCTTTCTGTTTGTGAGCCTTTGATAGGGTGGGTTTGATGACTTCTGGGCATGAGAGGGTTTTCTTTGGGTTAGACCCGAGTGTGATCCATCTGTGGCCGAGTCAGTCTGTCGATTCAGTTCAGTGTATGTTCAGAGTAGTGGATGCAATCCAGCTGACCTTATGGTTCTAGGGGTGACTGGTGATGTCAACCTAGGGCGGATTGGCTAGCTACTCATGGTACTACCTGTGTCTACAGAGATAAGGTAGGAAAGGTCAGAGGATAGAGGCTAGGATGGATCAGAGTTAGTCCTGTGAGAGGACAGAGTATAGAAATGCCTAGACGTTGGTGTCAGCCCCGCAAGCTCATAGTGTGTCAGGAAAGGTTGCTAGGGGGTTCTCGCTCTTATGAGCAAGGTTTACAATCAGGTCAGGGAATCAGCCTCACGTGCCTGTTTCCAGTATGGAGGCTTAGTCGCTACGGGGGTTTATCTGACTTAGTACCTCACACTGGAATGTTCCAGAGTTGTGATGGGAAACGAAGGATGAATTCTTGAGCTTTTATAGTACGTGTCAATGGTGACTAAATATGTTTAGTTAAGAATGATCTAGAAAGAACAGCAGGTACCGATTGATTGTGGTTTTTCCTAGGTAAAACCTAGATTTTAGTATTATCTGTTGAGAGTTCGAATGTGAAAGTTAGAAAAGAGATTAGGATAGAAAGGATAAAGAGAACAAAAGAGTAAGGATTAGAGTAGCGCAGCGGAAGCTGTAACATAGTTCGTTCTTGATTGTGTTTTTTTTGTGTTTAACATTCGAGGACGAATGTTTTTAAAGGGGGGAAGATAGTAATACCCGGCTAGATCAGGCATCGGAATTCTTACCGTCCGGTGGGATTCAAGGATGTCAGAGGTTTCCTGAGGGTAGAGTGAAGGTTTTCTAAAATGTTTTACAGTATTTTACCGGTTTGATTAGGAAATAGTTGAGTTTTAGGGAGAAATGGCCAAAGGAGTTTCTGTCATGTTCGGCCCCCGAATGTTAAGTTCGGCCGCCGAAAGTGCTCAATGTTCGGCCCCCGAATGTTAAGTTCGGCCCCCGAATGTTGCATGGTTTTGCATGCGATTCGGCAGCCGAAGCTGAGTTGGCTAGCCCATGTGTGGGCACTCCTTAGTCATTGTTTTGGGACAGATGTTACCTCCAAATCTTCCCAGAGGTTATGCCACGTCTCCCATGACTCATCTATAAGCTTTTAATCACCCATGCACAGGTTTGAGGGTGGTAAAGTGTGTTGAATGTTTTGAGAAAAAGAAGAGAGCTTTACGGGTTTGGTGAAGGAGAAGAGGTGTTGGTGTATAGCTGTGAGTTCTGATTATTTAGCTTCTGTTTTCAAGAGGTAAGGGAAGCTTTTAACTTGTTTTCATGATTTATAACAGCTTTTAAAGAGGTTAAGGGTAGAGGTATGTCTATAGGTTTAGTTTTGATGTTTTAATGGTTTATGCATGCTTATGTGTTATGTGTGTTGTGTGTTGGGGTTGATAGGTAGTTTTGGACCCCTTTGTTCATATACTTGAGTATATGTGAGTTGAGGATTGGAGTTATGCATGCTTAGGGAGAAGGAAAGGATGGAGGAGCTAGGTTGCGGGTGAAGCTGAGTTCTTGAAGAACTCAGGTTCGGCAGCCGAAGAAGGATTCGGCCGCCGAACCCCTTGCATGGTGGCTTAGACTGCCACAGCTTGCCCCTGAGTGCCTTGAGGTTCGGCTCTGTTTAGGGGTTTCGGCCTCCGAAAGTAGTCCCCGAAAGGGTTCGGCCGCCGAAAGAGGATATTCGACCGCCGAAGGTACTTGAGTTTCGGCTCTGTTCAGGACATTCGGCCGCCGAACCTGCCGCCGAATGTGTTCTGTCCAGCCTTCTTTTGCATGCTTTGTGTGATTGTTTTCAGAGGTTCAGAGGGGATTATAGGGGATTGGTTAAGCGTTGATAAGAGTATGTTTGACACCTCATTCGAGTCCATTTGTGTAGGATTGGACCCGACAGTTCAGGGAGGTCGTCAGGATTAGCAGTTGCAGAGTCAGTCAGGTTTCTGCTTGAGGAGCAGAGGTGAGTAGAACTAAACTTAATATTTTATCTTAAAGTAACAGAATGCTTGTTAGCATAGGTCATGCATCATGGATGCCATGATATATCTTAGGGTGATTGCATTAGAATCACGAATATGGTGCATTGCATTTTCATTGTTTATGAGGATTGGACCAAGGCGACATCAATAGCCCGTCGAGGGAGTTTTGAGGTCATGTCTAATCCAAGATGTGGAATGTTTGAGTTGTGATGCATTTTCATATAAAATGCGTATGAATGAACTGTTTTCAGTGTTTCTACTCACTGGGCTTTATAGCTCATCCCTTTCCCTTAATCCCAGTTTTGCAGGTACAGGGTTAGCTGGGAAGGTTAGAAGCAGCAGGGTATTGGCTACAGTATTGCTTGTGTAAGAGAGTAATGGACATGATGTAAACTAAAGAGATATTTATTACAGATGTATAGATGGTCAGTTAAGGTGCTTATGGATTAGTATGTGCTTTGCCTATAGTATGTTTTATCCCTTGTGTATGCATGTATCCTGTTTTCAGGTTCTTGATGAGAAATGAGTCAAACCAGGCTTAATACATGTTGTGTTTCGAAAACCCAGTGAATTATAACTGTGAGGGAAGACAGGGTTTAATTCCCTTGACCCAAGACCAGTGCAGAGGGAAGACCAGGTTTGATTCCTGTGACCCATAGAGAGGCCAATAGAGAAGACCAGGTTTGATTCCTGTGACTCTATGGTAGCCAAGTTAACTTATGATATGCTGACCCTTCAGGGTGGGTTCTATGGCACAGCGCATAGTGCATGGAGGTTACTTGGTAACGTGTCACTGGTGTATTACAGATAGCCCTAAGGGCTATTTCAGATTAATATATCTGAGTGGTTTTTAAGGTTAAGTCTGGTAATGTGTTAAGAAAAGTTAGGAGTCGAGTTGGATCATGTATGGGATTTTATCAGGTACACAGAATTCATAGCAGGCTTACTACGGGTCACGGCGGCCTTAAGCCGATCTGGATCCTAGTGCCGAGCAGTTTGGGCCGTTACAAAGAGGGTACCGGTTTCCGGGCTGTTACATTAGTCATTTGATTTCTTAAAATAAAAGATTAAGTTTAGTTCTACTCACCTCTAGCAGACGTTGGACTGACTCTGCAACAGCTATCATTGATGGCCTCCTCGGTCCCTCGGGTCCAAACCTACACAGGTGGACTCGAATGAGGTGCCAAACACACTCTAAGAACTCATAAACAACTTCCCAAAAACCCCCCCAAAACATCACTTAAACATGCATAGAAAACACCCAAGAAATGGCTGGATAGGGCACTTTCGGTGGCACCTTCGGCGGCCAAACCCTCTCTCCAGAGACGAAACTCGGGTTCTTTCAGCGGCACCTTCGGCGGCCAAAAGTCCCTCTCCAGAGACGAAAGTCAGGCACTTTCGGCGGCCAAACCTTCCTTCGGCGGCCGAAAGTCTGCTTTCAAGCCAAAACTCAACTTTCGGGGGCAAGGTTAGGCGGCCAATCCATGCATCCAAAGGCAGGTTCGGCGGCCGAAACTACTTTCGGCGGCCGAACCTGAGTTCTTCCCAAAAGGGCAGAACTCAGCTTCTCATGCATTCAAGCCTCCCAAACCTTCCAAACACCCCAAAACAAGCACCCAACTTTACCAAAACATGCATAAACCTTTAACCATGCACAAAGGATCTTAAACAAGCTTAAACTCCAACAAAGAACATCAAAAGCATACATAGATAGCTTATGACCCACATAGGCCAAAACCATCAAAACAACCCATAATCTCACTTGCTCTCTCCCAATCATGCATACTCTCTCCCACATGCATAAAGGAGCATAAACTAGTATAAACTCCTCAACACAAACATCACATAACATACATTGGGCATAAAACCCACATAAACCCTAAAAATGCATATCTACCCATACACAACCATCAAAACATCATTAAACTTACTTAAAACTTCTTTAAAACCCAAGGAAAGCAAGGATCTACACTTACCTCTTGAAGATCAAGGGGTGGTGCGATCCCTAACTTGGAGATGGGAGGAAACTACTCCTTGGGTCTCCAAGCTCCCAAAACTTAGATCTAGGCTTGAAAACTCTTCAAAACAACCATGAAACTCATAAAGACATGAAGGAAATGAAGAAAAACATGAAAACGGCCAAGGGAGGGCAATAACTCACCTGAGCTCGAGAATGGGGAGAAAACTCGCCCATTTCCGATCTGAGGGCTCTTTATAGGTGGCCTGGTCGACGACCTTCGGCAGCCTAACGTGCCCCCTAAACTCATGCATGTTCGGAGGCCGAACTTGCGGTTCGGTGGCCAAACCTTGGCTCGTTCAAACAAGACTTTCGGAGGCCAAAGGCGCTCCCGAAGCCTTCCCATGTTCGGCGGCCGAACTTTACTTTCGGCGGCCGAACCTGGCAAATGCCTCCTTGGTCTTTTCTTTTCAAAAACTCAATTCTTTTCCATTTAAAATCATAAAATCATGTGAAAACATTTTAGAAACACATTTTATCCCTCTAGAAGACTCTGGCATCATCGAAATTCCAGATTCCAACGGAGATTCCGCCGGAAGGTAGGGATTCCGATGCCGGAATCTAGCCGGGTATTACAGTTGCGCTTTTGGGTTGCAATAATCTCTAGATTTCCTAACAGTGGTATCAGAGCCAACCTGTGCTTTTCGTTTAAATTAATTACGCCATGATTAAGATGATATATTTGATATATGTTTATTAGAATGGCATGATAATTATGGTTGAATGATTATATCATTTAGATAATTTTAATTTTGTTGAAAATTAAATTAATAAAAAAAATTATTATTGCAAATCGTGTTCTTGATGAACACGCTGGTGACGGGTAGTGCTTGCAACGAGCTGTGCCGCGATGGGCATGCGGCAGCTAGGTCTTCCTCCCGAGGAAGATGAGACTCTTAGGCAAATTATAGATTAATCCCTGCAAGTTTTGAAAATTTGCAAATTGGTCCTTTTTATAAGAAAATAAATTTTAAATTTATTTTCTTTTAGTCTTTAAATCATATTTAAATGACTATATTTTATTATTTTGTCATATATTAGTATGAGATACTATGCATGATAGTCTATATATATGTATGCATATAGAATGTTATAATATATATATGCAAGACAAAATAATAAAAATTAAAAGTTGAACCCTCACTCTAAAATTTTAAGTTTTAATGCCACCCATATATTAAATACCTATCAAGACTAAGATCACCAAAATGCAGGTTTTGCCAAAGCAAAGTGCTTAGATTATCTTAGTAAGATAGGATGAGTAACAGTTACTCATTTATTTAATTTTGGTTGGGCTTAATTAGGCTATCAAAATGGTTTTGGGCCTAAGGCATTAGATGGGGTATAACATGCATTTGACATATGATGTCAATACCTCATAATCTAAGAGTTACATTAGATGTAATTGGTAAGGAGTTACCTACTTAAATAACTTAATTCTAAGCGGCATGCCAAAGCTGACTTAGAATTAGGTGAAATATGGATCTTAGCCCACTAAAATATTATTATTCTTCTTGAGGGTTATATTTTAGTGGGAGATTATTATCACCTCAATATTAATTTACTAAATTGATTATATTTGCATATTTTGTAGATAATTATGGCTACTAATAACAATTCCACCTTATCACTGTGATCCATCCTTGAGAAGGATAAATTGAAAGAAAATTGGACTAATTTTGTTGACTGGTTTAGAAAATTGAAAGAAAATGAAGAGCCATACAAGCACCTTAAAGAATTTCACATTGTGTGTTCAACAATGAGGCCCCAAGGTATTTCCGAAGAGCATGTTAAATTAAGAGCTTTTCCCTTTTCTCTTGATGATTTTGCCAAAGATTGGTTGTTCTATTTACCTCCTGGATCCATAACTTCATGGGATGGGATGGTGAGAGTCTTCTTGAGCAAATACTTTCCAACCTCAAAGGCTATTGGCATCAGAAGAAAGATCAGTTGCATCAAGCAAAAGGATTATGAAGAGCTATATGAATATTGAAAAAGATTCAATAGATTACGCACAAGCTGCCCTTAACATGACATCTCTGATAAGTCACTCATTGAATACTTCTATGGAGGTTTGCTACCTTCGGAAAGAAAGTTCATAGACGCAGCATGTGGAGGATCAATTGAAGACAAGTCACCTTAAGCCATAAGGGATTTAATTTCCACCATGGCAGCAGCCTCACAACAATTTGCAGACCAACAACAGCCACCAAGAAAGGTGAATGAGGTGAGTACATCCACTTTAGCATCCCAAATTTCTGATCTCACCAATGTTGTCCGTAGCCTTGTTGTGGGTTAAGCCCAACAAGTCCTGCAGATTCAGCAGCCTAAACCATGTGGAATATGTGCAAACTTGAGCCACCCTACTGACCTATGTCCCTCCCTTCAAGAAGAGGACCAGCAAGTAAGAGGATTTAATGGGCAAAGGAGGTATGATCCCTATTCTAACACCTACAACCCAGGTTGGAGGGACCATCCGAACTTCAGTTATGTAAGGGCCAATCATTATCCAAGCTATCAACAAAGAAATCCAGCCCAAGCAGCACCTCAAAAGTCCAACACTCCCCTTGAAGAGATCATGAAATCCTTAGCAAATTCGGTGCAAAACCTTGAGCAGCAAATGGCCACTTTAATGAGTAAGCTTGAATCACAAGGAAAGCTACCCTCCCAAACTGAAATCAATCCAAGGCAGAATGGTAGCGCCATTACACTAAGGAGTGGGGAAAAGCTTCAAGACAGCAAGGGTGAGCCGCGATCTACCCAAATACAGAAACATGTTGCTGAGGAGAAACTGCCGGAAAGTGATCAGGGGCATCGATTTGCTCAAATCGCAGACCCAATCAGTGGACAGACAGGACAGCCAGGCAAAATCGATTTGCCCAAATCACCAGAAAGGGCAGAAATCGATTTGCCCAAATCAACAGACCAGGCAAAATCTAGTCAGAGGCAAAAAATAGTACAGCAACCAGCAGAAAAGTTCAAGGTACCTTCTCCCTTCCCAAAGAGATTTGCAAGATCACAAAAAGAAAAAGAAGAGAAAGAAATACTTGCAACCTTTCGCAAAGTGGAGATCAATATACCTCTCCTAGATGCTGTCAAACAAATACCAAGGGACACTAGCCAAGAGGATGAGGAGAATAGGAAAATTTTGAAAGAAATAGAAACAGAAGAGACAACATGCTACACAGACTGGTCCAGAGGCGATTTGCCCAAATCACTTGTACAGGCAGAATCTGATTTGCCCAGATCACTTGAACAGACATAAATCAAATCAACAATGCAGACAAATTTTTATTTGCCCAAATCATCAGTGCAACCAGAATTCGATTTGCCCAAGATTAGTACCAGATTGCAACCATCTTTTATGCAGAAATATGAATTGGAGTTTAAAGTGCTGCTCAATCACCTCAAAAATTCAAACATAGGGGCGAGAGGCACACCTCACTTGAAAGAGGAGAAATTAATCATGTTACTTCATGAGTACATGAAAGAAATAGGATGGGTTATAACCAAAATGAAAGGTGTGTTGCACTTCTTACTTAATTCTGTTGGAATCCTTTTCCCTCCCCCCATTATTTGAGCCTTGATCAAGTCATAAAATTCCAGCCCGCGACTTTAAACTAGGGCGCTACTGGGAGGTAACCCAGCAGAGGTGATTTGCAAAAATTGATGGGAAAATCAACAGAACCTAACTACAGCAGAGGTGATTTGGCCAAGTGATTTGGCCAAATTACTGTCCAAATCAGTAGAACCTCCAACAGCTGATCAATCTGCAGAATCTCGCCTTGACAGAATGGAGGCCTGAAACATACACATGGGAAGCATGCTGCAGCTGCTGGTTCAACACTTCATACCTATAGACCACCACCACACCTGATTTGGCCAAATCACCACCCCAGGGAGTCCCTTTCTCTCTTATTTTTCTCTTTATATGTTTTGCATTGAGGGCAATGCTTAGACTAGGTGTGGAGGTACTGGGGAAGATTTTTGCACTATCTTTTGCCATCTTTTTGCCTCTTTTTGTATTTTTCTTACCCTTTTTACACACATCAAAATTTTTTTCTCACACACATTTCTTTTTGCACTCATATTCACTTCTGCACACATGCACATACACACAGATTTTGTTTCAGTCTTTGCTCTACTCAGCATAGATGACAAAGTTAAAAGAGCCTCCTATCTCATGACCCCATTAAATTTTCCAACCCTTTAAGCCTAAATTGAATCATTTACAGTGTGTTACCTTCACTTAGAGAGTTTTTCTCTTAAATTGAATCTTTGTACTTACTATGGTCAAGGGAAAAATATATATACATGCAATAAAAAGTTAGTGTAACTCTCTATGAGCTGATTTGCCCAAACTGTTATGAAAAAAAAAAAGAAAAAGAAAAGAAAGAAGGAAAAACAACTCAGCAAAAAGCACAAAACACAAACCTGTTCCAATGGTCAAGGACTATGAACAAAGCTAGTAGCCACTTGAACAGGTGACTAACTGAGTAACCGGGGGTGGATATCACCAATATGCAACTTCGCGTAAAAAGGTTGGTGACTTTTTCAGGCAAGAATAAGAAACAGTGTTGCTGAATGAAAATAAAAATAAACAGAGGCAAGTCACTCTTAGGGGTTGTATTAAGCCTAAAATGAAAGAATAAAGCATGATCAAATTAAAAACTTTCTCTTGGCCATGGTGGGTAAAAGGAAACAAGGAAAGAGAGGACAACCTTAGTGCATGTACTCTACACTGTAATACTTCAATTTGGGAGTCTAGGGGGGGCTGATTAAGTGGTACTTAGGCTCAAAAAAAAAGGGGGCTTAATTGACTAAGTTATTTGTTGCTTGAGGACAAGCAAAAGGTTAGGTATGGGGGTATTTGATCAAACATAATTTAGCCACACTTTTATTATCTTTATTACTGTTTAATTACACATTTTTCAGCTTAATTTATGGTTTTTATCATGTTTTTGCAGAAAATGAAGAAAATGGAAAGTTGGAGAAAAAGTGCAGAAAAAGCTGGAAAAGTGATTGGATCGAAGTGATTTGGCCAAATCACTCACAGGGAGCTAAAGCAGAAAACTGGGACTGACTTGCGCGAGCGATTGGGGCAAGTGATTTGGGCAAATCAACTGCCCAAATCAAATTGAAGCAGAGGCGGACAGCAACGCGGGAAAGAGGCAAATTTCAAATTTCAAAAGCATTGAAGTCCTATCCTACTTCAAACACTTCAAGATCAATCCTAGGACATCTCCAAGAGTCACTCCCAAGAAAGACTTTCTCAAAAAGAATAATTCATTCATAATTAAATACAAAAGCAAAGAAGGAATAAAAAACTATAAAAGACCAAGTCAAATTAGGATTCCAAATCCTAATTGGACTAGGACTCTTCACCTATAAAAGGAGACAGCCGCAAACCAGCAAGGAATCATCAGATTTTCTACAGAATATCATCGGCAACACTGCAGAATTTCAGTAGCCTCTCTTCTTCTACTTTACCCCTTTCTTTTTGTGTATTTTATCCACCATGAGTGGCTAAACACTTTTCCTTTCTAGTTGAAGTTGGAAATTTTCAGTTTTGTGATGAATTGGGAGATTTAAAACTCCATTATTAAACTCTTATTTATTTTCAATATTTATGCAACTTGATCTTTCCATTATTATTGCTTTGCTTTTAGAATCAATTAAGGCATGTTACTTTTAATTGCATGAGTAATAAATTGTTTGAATGATTTAAGTCCATAATTGTTAGATTGTTTAAACATAAGTACAATCAGTTGCATAATCTAAACTTGACCACGCGGTTGGCAAGGTTAGAATTAAGTTTCTCTAAGTCTTAAGATAGTTAACAGTTGAAAAGTAAAAAACCCCAAGGACGTTCCTTGGCAACTTGTTAACTAGTGTTTGAATAATGAATGTTTCCTAGTCAAACTAGAACTAAGGAGGAATTTGGATTGTGAGAAGCGTCTTCCACATCCTAAACTAATTTATTGAAATAAATAGGAGTATTAAAGAATCAATGATCAATTCTAAACAAGCTGAAATAGATCCATACTTCAACTAGAGGTTTTCTCCCATTGATTTACTCATTATTGCTTTCTCTTACTCTTTAGTTTTAATTCATTATCATCAAAATAAAACCCCCTCTTTTTATTTATTTTTATTATTTACTTGTCCAAGTCATAACTAGGAAGATCTCTAGTGTCAAATTCCTGTGGTTTGATCCTATTGCCACTATTTACAAATTATTTTGTTGATTGATAATAGGTTTATTTTTTACGGTTTCGACAACCGCTATCAAATTCCATTCACAATTAAATACAAAATCAAAAGAGGAATCAAAGACTACAAAAGACCAAGTCAAGATTAGGATTTCCAAACCCTAATTGGATTAGGATTCTCCATCTATAAAAGGAACAGCATCAAAACCAGCAAGAATCATCTCATCTCCTTCAGAAATTCTGCAGCAACACAGCAACTTCTCTTCTTTTCTTTCTTCTTTCTTTTTTTTGTGATTTTGTCCATCATGAGTGGCTAAACACCTTCTTTTCTAGTTGAAGTTGGGAAATTTCAGATTTGTGATGAATTGAGAGATTTAAATCTCCATTATTAAACTCTTATTTATTTTCAATATTTATGCAACTTGATCTTTCTATTATTATTACTTTGCTTTTAGAATCAATTAAGGCCTATTGCTTTTAATTGCTTGAGTAATATATTGTTTGAATGATTTAGGTCCGTAATTGCTTAAGTTGTTTAAACTCAAGTATAATCAATTGCATAATCTAAACTTGACCACGCGGTTGGCAAAGTTAGAATTAGGTTTCTCTAAGCCTTAAGGCAGTTAACAGTTGAAAAATAAAAAATCCCAAGGACGTTCCTTGGCAACTTGTTAACTAGTGTTTGATTAGCGAATGTTTCCTAATCATACTAAAACTAAGGAGAAATTTGGATTGTGAGAAGCATCTTCCACATCCTAAACTAATTTATTGAAGTAAATAGGGGTATCAAAAAGTTCAATGATCAATTCTAAACAAGCTGAAATAGATCCATACTTCAACTAGAATCCTTCTCCCATTGATTTACTCATTTATTTAATTACTGCTTTCTTTTACTCAGTTATAATTCTTCAAAACAAACCCCCCTCCTTTTATTTACTTTTGTTATTTATTTGTCCAAGTCATTATTAGGAAAATTCGTAGTGTCAAATCCCTGTGGTTCGACCCTATTGCCACTATTTACAAATTATTTTGTTGATTGAAAATAGGTTTATTTTTTACGGCTTCGATAACCGCTATAAAAAATTGGCGCCGTTGCCGGGGATTTGATTTAGACTAACGTATTTTCCCTTTATGACCAGGTCTGGCCATAAAGAAACTCTTCCTTACAATCCGGAGATAGAACGCACTGCCAAGAGCTTGAAAAAGAAAGCAAACTTGAGGAACCAAGCCTCAAGAGCATCTTCATCAGCAACAGCAACAAGTCGGGTGTCTACCACTCAACCTGCCATTGCACCATTTAATACAATAGCTACTGCCCCTGCTGCAGAATTTTCTGCACCAGCAGATTCACCTACTGTCGCACCTGCTACTGCTTCATTTGAACCAGAAACTGAACTCCAGGTTTCTGTAGAAAATCACACAATGGTAGAACCACTTGCTACATATGAAGAAATTGAAGCAGAAGCTGAAAACATGCCCATCCGTGCACCACAGCCACGGGAGAGAACACTCTGAGAGCTAGCTGTACCAGCAGGAGATCAGGCACCATTATGCATCACTTATCCCCCATTGACAACACCCTTTGAATTAAAGACAGGTCTGATCCATCTCCTTTCCAAATTTAGAGGCCTAGAAAATGAGGATCCTCACAAGCATTTGAAGGAATTCTACATTGTGTGCTCAATCATGAGACCCCAAGGTATTTCAGAAGAGCATGTTAAACTTAGAGCCTTCCCTTTTTCCCTTGATGACTATGCCAAAGATTGGCTATTCTACTTGCCACCCGGATCCATCACATCATGGGCTGGTATGGTAAGAGCATTCTTGAGCAAATTCTTTCCAACATCAAAAGCCATTGGCATCCGTCGAGAAATAAGTGGTATAAGGCAAAAGCATTCTGAAGGCTTATATGAGTACTGAGAGAGGTTCTAAAGGTTGTGCACAAGCTGCCCTCAGCATGATATTTCTGACAAATCCCTCATTGAATATTTCTATGGAGGTTTACTACCCGCAGAGAGGAAGTTTATTGATGCAGCATGTGGAGGATCAATTCAAGACAAAACACCTCAAGAAATGAGGAACTTAATTTCCACCATGGCAGCAGCTTCACAGCAATTTAGAGACCAAGAACAGCCACCAAGAAGGGTGAATGAGGTGAGTACATCCACTTTAGCATCCCAAATTTCTGATCTCACCAATGCTGTCCGTAGCCTTATTGTGGGTCAAGCCCAACAAGCCCAATAGATTCAGCAGCCCAAGCCATATGGGATATGTGCAAACATAAACCACCCAACTGATCTATGTCCTTCCCTTCAAGAAGAGGACTAGCAAGTAGGAGGATTTAATGGGATATGTGCAAATATAAACCACCCAACTGATCTATGTCCTTCCCTTCAAGAAGAGGACTAGCAAGTAGGAGGATTTAATGGGCAAAGGAGGTATGATCCATATTCTAACACCTACAACCCAGGTTGGAGGGACCATCAAAACTTCAGTTATGCAAGGGCCAACCAATATCCAAGCTATCAGCAAAGAAACCAAGCCCACGCAGTACCTTAAAAGACCAACACACCTCTTGAAAAGATCGTGAAATCCTTAGCAAATTCGGTGCAAAACCTTGAGCAACAAATGAGTCAAATGGCCACTTCAATGAGTAAGCTTGAATCACAAGGAAAGCTACCCTCCCAAACTGAAATCAATCCAAGGCAGAATGTTAGTGCCATTACAATAAGGAGTGGGAAAGGGATTCAAGACAGCAAGGGTGAGCAGCGATCTGCCCAAATACAGAAATAGGTTGCTGAGGAGAAACTGCCGAAAAGTTATCAGGGGCATCGATTTTGTAATACCCGGCATCGAAATTCCTGCTTTACGGCGGAATCTCGGATGTTGGAACCCTCTAGAAGGGTAAAATCATGTTTTTATAAATGTTTTAACATGTTTTTATGGTTTTAATGAAGAAAGAAATTAAGTTTTGAAAGAAAATGTTTTGGAGGAAAAACCCAAGTTCGGCCGCCGAACCCCATGTTCGGCCGCCGAATATGGTGGGGTTGCGGAGGCACTTTTGGCTTCCGAAGGTGGTCTGGCCAGCCACTTATAAAAGGCCCCGAGTCCGAAAATGGGTGAGTTTTCTCTCTCTATTTTCGGGCAAGGTGAGTCTCCGCCACCCCTTTGTCGATCTTGTGTTTTCTCCTCAAATCCTTCAAGTTTTGACAAGTTTTAACTTGGTTTTGAAGATTTTTGAGTTAAGAATGAAGTTTTGAAGCTTGGAGACCCCGGAGCTTGATTTCTTCCATCTCTGAGTTTGGATCGCCTCTCCTCTCGTTTTTCAAGAGGTAAGTGGGGATCCTACCCTTCTTTTATGCTTTATGTAAGTTTTGAGGGGTTTTAGAGAGTTTTAATGCATGATTAGGCTAGTTGTAAATGTTAGGGTTTATATGAGTTAAATGATGGAATGTATGTTATTGTATGTTAAAATGTGATGTTGTTGGGGTATAGGCTAGTTTTAAGCCCCTAAATGCTTAAGAATGTGTTTATGCATGTTTTTGCATGGTTTGGTTAGAGTTTGGAGGGTTTGGGAGGCAAATTGTGCATGAGAGGCTGAGTTCTGCCATTCTGGAAGAACTCAGGTTCGGCAGCCGAAGCCATGTTCGGCCGCCGAACCTGCCTATGGTGGCATGTTTTGGCCGCCTAAACTCGCCCCCGAAAGTTGGACTTTCGGCTCTGGAGGGGAATTTCGGCCGCCGAAGGTGCCGCCGAAAGTGCATGAGTTTCGGATCTGGAAGGGACTTTTGGCCGCCAAAGGTTCATGGCTTTCGGATCTAGAAGGGGGTTCGGCCACCGAAGGTGCCGCCGAAAGTGCCTTGTTCAGCCTTCCTTTGCATGTTTTCTATGATTGTATTATGATGTTTTAGGGGGTTTTTGGGGAGATGTTTAGAGTCATGTTAGTGTATGTTTGGTCCCTCATTTGAGTCCACCTGTGTAGGTTCGGACCCGAGGAACCGAGGACCCCAGCAGTGAGATAGCTATTCAGAGTCAGCCTGAGGTGAGTAGAATGGATCTTTATGTTTCAAAGTAAATAAATTTTAAGCATGTTCATGCATCACGAATGCCATGTTATATACTAGGTTGTTTGCATTAGAATTCATGAATATGATGCATTGCATTAATTATTATTGATGTGGATGGTTATTGGATGATCCATTAGTCCTCGATATGAGATGATATGGTATGGTACGGAAGTCCAGGTCGAGGCCCATTCTACGCCCCTGGCACGATGTAAGAGAAAGTCCAGGTCAAGGCCCATTCTACGCCCTTGGCACATTGGAATGTTATGTTATGTTATGTTATGTTATGTTATGTTAAGGGAAAGACCAGAGGCCCATTCTACGCCCTAGCACTATTGGATTATGTAGAGGGCTATTGGTGACAAGTCCATCCTTGATGTGATTTGTTTGTGATGTGATGCATTTCATGAAAGCATAGATTTTAATATATTGTTTTACTATTCTGCTCACTGGACTCTTGTAGCTCACCCCTTTCCCTTAAACCCCCAGGTTTGCAGGTTCGGGATAGACTAGGAAGTCAGCAAGAGTAGAAGCTTTATGTATGTAATAGTTTAGTTGTGGACATGAAGTTAATGTAATGTAAGACATTGTATAGATTTGTATTGAGGATTAGTATTGTGCTTGACCCTAGAGTTTATGGTTAATCCCTTTTGATACATGATCTTTATGTAATGTTGACCCAACTAGAGCATTTGATGAGGGCTCTAGTATGGGAGTTTTATGTATTCAGTTTCAGTGCATGTACAGGTCGAGATTGGTAAATGGAAAGTTTAAATTTTTATGTAAATGTATGATCATGTATGGGATTTATCAGGTATGACAGGTTGTATGTTAGGCTTGCTATGGGTCCCGGCGACCTTAAGTCGATCTGGATCCTAGCACCGGTAGCGGTCCGATTTCGGGTCGTTACAGATTTGCCCAAATCGCAGACCCAATCAGTGGACAGACAGGACAGCCAGGCAAAATCGATTTGCCCAAATCACCAAAAAGGGCAGAAATCAATTTGCCCAAATCAACAGACCTGGCAGAATCTAGTCAAAGGCAAAAAACAGTACAGCAACCAGTAAGAAAGTTCAAAGTACCTCCCCCCTTTCCCAAAAGATTTGCAAGATCTCAAAAAGAAAAAGAGGAAAAGAAATACTTGAGACACTTCGCAAGGTGAAAATCAACATACCTCTACTTGATGCTGTCAAATAAATACCAAGGTATGCCAAATTTCTCAAAGAGCTATACACCAACTGAAGGAAACTTGCTGAACGAGAAAAAGTAAGTATGGGGGAGTGTGTTTCAGCTGTCATCCAAAGAAAATTTCCAACCAAATGCAAGGATAGAGGAATGTTTGTCGTTTCATGCAAAATAGGCAACGTGGGGATAAAGAAGGCCATGTGTGACCTTGGAGCATCAATTAATGTTATGCCCCCTTTCCATCTATAACTTATTGAATGCAGGTACACTCAAGGGCACCAGCATAGTGATCCAATTGGCTGACCGATCTATAGTCTACCCCAAAGGAGTCCTGGAAGATGTGCTAATACAAGTGGACCAACTAGTCTTCCGAGCAGACTTCTATGTGATTGACATGGAGAAGGAGAAAAGCAACACCGCCTCAGACATCCTACTTGGAAGACCATTCTTAAGCACGGCCAGAACCAAAATTGATGTGCATGATGCACATTAACTATGGAATTTGAAGGGGAAGTAATCAAGTTCAATGTTTATGATACCATGAAATTTCCCAATGATGTGTCTCATGTTTATGGCCTTGATATTATTGATGATTTAAGTTAAGAAATTTTTTATTTTGATCAAGATAACTTAATTAATGCTGGTTTATGCAGGCAAGAAGACATGGACAGTAGCAGCACCAAGACAGATGCAGGGGAGACAGCATGCTGCACCTTACTGGTTGCAGATGATTTGACCAAATCATCAGAACAGGCAGATCCTGACTTGCCCAAATCACTGGAGCAGACAGACATAACCAGGAGCAATTTGACCAAATCACCAGGACAGGCAATAGATAATCTACCCAAATTGATGAACAAACAACAAGCAGCAGACCAGACAGCGACTGCACCAAATCTGAAACCTCTACCAGGGCACCTCAAATACGCTTACTTGGGAGCTGGAAAAACACTACCAATCATAGTGTCCAATCAATTGAGCCAAGAAGAAGAAGAAAGTCTCTTAGAAGTATTGAGAAAGGACAAGAAAGCCATAGGGTGGACCTTAGAGGACATAAAAGGCACCTTAAGACCATTCGGCGGAGGCTCGTCTCAGTAGAATCGAAGACAGAATACAGCGCATGGAGCACCTGCTGCAACTACTGGTGGATAATTTTCTGCCCACAGACCATGACAGCCAATGATTTGGCTGAGTGATTTGCCCAAATCACTGACCAAATCACCCACAGGCCAGGAAGTCCCTTTCCCTCTTAATTTTTTTTCTTCAAATCTTTTACATTGAGGACAATGTTTGCAATAGGTGTGGGGGTACTGTTGGATTATTGTTGCACTGTTTGCACCATCTTTTACAATTCTTTTTACTTCTTTTTGCATTTTCTACCCTTCTACACACACCAAATTTTTTTTTTCACACACATTTTTTTTCTCTCTTTTGCACACATCTTTCACTTTTGCACATATACACATAATTTTGTCTTAGCCTTTGCTCTACTCAGCATAGATGACAAAGTTAAAAGAGCTTCCTATCTCATGGCCCCATTAATTTTCTAACCCTTTAAGCCTAAATTGAATCACTTACAGTGTGTTACCTTCACTTAGGGAGTTTTCTCTTGAATTGAATCTTTAAATTTGCTGTGGTCAAGGGAAATAAAAATATAAATACATGCAAATAGAAAGCTAGTGTAACTCCCTATGAGCTGATTTGCCCAATGACAGTGCGGTTGTCGAAGCCGGTCAAAAATAACATTCTTGGTTATCAACAATTTACAATTGCAGATAGTGGTGAAGGATCGAATCCACAGAGAATTGATTACCTATTTATTTTTCTCAATCAAGACCAAGAGAACCAATTGAAAACACAATTGAAAGCAAGTTATTGAAAGTAGAACAAAGATAAAGTGCAAGAAAGTAAAAAAGGGAGTTTTGAGATTGATTTGATTAACAACTATTGAAAGCAATTAAAATAAAAGAGGAAATCAATATGAGAAAAGTCTAGTTGAAGATATGGATCCACTTTGGTTGTTTGGGTTGATCATTGAAACTTAAGTTATCTTGATTGATTCAATAGATTAGTTATGGGGGTGGAAAACGCTTCTCACCACCATGTCTCTCCTTATGATTAAATCAATTAGGGAACATCCTCTAATCAATTACTAATTAACAAATTGCCAAGGAATGTCCTTGGGCCTTAGGCATCAAAACAATTGTCAATTGCATAAAGAATGAGAGAGATCTAACCCTAGCTACTCAAACGCATGAGATGTTGCTAGATCATGCAATTCCCTAGTTTTTACACCAAGTGTTCTTAGGTCAGAATATTTCCAGCAATTACGAACTAACAAATATCCCAACTAACAATCAATTAACTTTGCAATCAAGAATCAAGTGGCCAATTTGATCAAAACAACAAAGCAATCTTAGAATTAAGCACAATTGCATGAATATTGAATAAATCAAAAGCAAACACTTTATGTTCAGATCTCACAACCTTTTAAACAACCTTAGTTTCAACCAAACTTCAACTAGAATAAGGGTTTCAGCCACTCATGGCTGAACCAAAACAGAAAATAAAAGAAAAGAAAGCAAGAAGATGAAGAACTAAGGGAAAGAACCCTTGAAGAAGCCTTGCCAATTCCTTGGAGGAGAGGTGTATGAAATCTGCCTCTTCATGTCTTTTTGAGGCCCTTAAATAGATGTTGAGAGGCTGCCTAGGGTTTCTTGGGTGTCCATGCATCTTTGTAGAGATTGCCCAAAGTGCCCTTGAGTCTTCTATGTGTATGTGTGGAGTTGCAAGCCCTTTTTGGTCTTTTGATTGATGCCCAAGTGTGTTCAAGAAGCCTTCTTCACATTATTCATGCACTAAAGAGGAAGGTGGAGTCTTGATTTGAATTTTGAATGTGCATGACACTAAGTGGGAAACATGTGATTTTCAAGATTTGGCTTCTTGAATAAGGAGGAGGCTGTTCGGGGGAACTTTCGGCCGCCTAAGATGAGTTTCGGAGGCTAGACTTTCGCTCTGGACGCAAGGTTCGGCGGCCGAAGGTGCCGCCGAAGGTGGGTGACTTTCGCCTCTGGTCTGGACTTTCGGCTTCCGAAAGTGCTTCTGAAAGTGGGTGACTTTCGGCTTCCGAAAGTGCTTCTGAAGGTGCTTCCGAAGGTGGTTGAGTTTCGGCTTCCGAAAGTGCTTCCGAAGGTAGTTGAGTTTTTGGCACTTTTTTGCATTTTTAAGAGCATTTTCTCCAAATTGTTCCTTTACACCTAATACCTACAAAACATGATTAAAACCACAAAATTAGGTAGAATAGGTGCAAATAAACATCAATAAGATCATGATAATATGGACTAAAATATGCTCTATCAACCAAACTGTTATGAAAAGAAAAGAAAAAGAAAAACCAGCACAAAGCACAAAACATAAACCTGTTCCAATGGTCAAATAAACTATGAACAGAGCTAGTAGCCACTTGAACAAGTGACTAACTGAGTAACCGGGGGTGGGTATCACCAATATGCACCTTCATGTAAAAAGGTTGGTGACTTTTTCAGGCAAGAATAAAGAAAAAGTGCTACTGAATAAAAAGTGTGTTTAAAAAGAAGGGCAAGTCACTCTTAGGGATTGCATTGAGCTTGAAACAAGAGAATAAGCATGATTGAATCAAAAACCTTTCTCTTGGCCATGGTAGGAGAAGGGAATCAAGGAAAAGAGAGAACAACCTTGGTGCATGTACTCTACACTGTGATACTTCAATTTGGGAGTCTAGGGTGGGCTGATTAAGTGGTACTTAGGCTCAAAAGAAAAAAGGGCTTGATTGACTAAGTTATTTGTTGCTTGAGGACAAGCAAAAGGTTAGGTGTGGGGGTATTTGATCAAACATAATTTAGCCACATTTTTATTATCTTTATTACTATTTAAATACATATTTTTCCAGCTTAATTTATGTTTTTATCATGTTTTTGCAGAAAAGGAAGAAAATGGAAAGTTGAAGAAAAAGTGCAGAGAAAAGCGGGAAAAGTGATTAGGTCGAAGTGATTTGGCCAAATCACTCACAGCAGAAGGCTAAAGGTAGAAGCCTGTAAGTGATTCACAGAAACAATTTGAGCAAGTGATTTGCCCAAATCACCCGCCCAAATCACACTGACGCCAGAGAAACCAAAAGCGCGGGAAAGAAAAGCAGAAAATCAAAATTCAAAAGTGGAGAAGTCCAATCCTACTTCAAACACTACAAAGTCAATTCCAAGAGCCACGAGGAGGTCTTTTCACTCAAGGAATTCCATTCACAATTAAATACAAAATAAAAAG
The DNA here is from genome assembly GCF_001659605.2 of Manihot esculenta. Classification (NCBI taxonomy): domain Eukaryota; kingdom Viridiplantae; phylum Streptophyta; class Magnoliopsida; order Malpighiales; family Euphorbiaceae; genus Manihot; species Manihot esculenta. The sequence goes on from NC_035161.2 coordinate 12,433,478, forward strand.
AGGAATCAAAGACTACAAAAAACCAAGTCAAGATTAGGATTTCTAAACCCTAATTGGATTAGGATTCTCCATCTATAAAAGGGATAGCATCAAAACCAGCAAGAATCATCTCACCTCCTTCAGAAATTCTGTAGCAACACAGCAACTTCTCTTCTTTTCTTTATTCTTTCTTTTTTTTGTGATTTTGTCCACCATGAGTGGCTAAACACCTTCTTTTCTAGTTGAAGTTGGGAAATTTCATATTTGTGATGAATTGGGAGATTTAAATCTCCATTATTAAACTCTTATTTATTTTCAATATTTATGCAACTTGATCTTTCTATTATTATTACTTTGCTTTTAGAATCAATTAAGGCCTATTGCTTTTAATTGCTTGAGTAATATATTGTTTGAATGATTTAGGTCCGTAATTGCTTAAGTTGTTTAAACTCAAGTATAATCGGTTGCATAATCTAAACTTGACCACGCAGTTGGCAAGGTTAGAATTAGGTTTCTCTAAGTCTTAAGGCAGTTAACAGTTGAAAAGTAAAAAACCCCAAGGACGTTCCTTGGCAACTTGTTAACTAGTATTTGATTAGCGAATGTTTTCTAATCATACTAAAACTAAGGAGAAATTTGGATTGTGAGAAGCATCTTCCACATCCTAAACTAATTTATTGAAGTAAATAGGGGTATTAAAAAGTTCAATGATCAATTCTAAACAAGCTGAAATAGATCCATACTTCAACTAGAATCCTTCTCCCATTGATTTACTCATTTATTTAATTTCTGCTTTCTTTTACTCAGTTATAATTCTTCAAAACAAACCCCCTCCTTTTATTTACTTTTGTTATTTATTTGTCCAAGTCATTATTAGGAAAATTCGTAGTGTCAAATCCCTATGGTTCGACCCTATTGCCACTATCTACAAATTATTTTGTTGATTGAAAATAGGTTTATTTTTTACGGTTTTGACAACCGCTATCACTAAGGGAACCAAAGGATACTATTTCTATATTCCCTCAGAGAACAAAGTGTTTGTTGCTCGAAATGGTACTTTTTTAGAAAAGGAATTTATCTCTTAGAGATTCAGTGGGAGTACAGTGCAACTTAAGGAAACTCAAGCACCACAAGAGAGCATTGAACCGCCGATAAAACCACTTTCAGAACCACAAACAGTTGTGGAAACTGAAAGGGTGACATAAGTCCCATGCAGATCTGATAGGACACGTCATCAGCCTGAGAGATATGGATTTCTCATGACTGATAATTGTAAACTTTTGCTCATTGATCAAGATGAGCCTACTACCTATCAAGAGGCTGTGTCAGGTCCAGATTCTGAGAAATGGCTTTCCGCCATGAAATCTGAAATGCAATCCATGTATGACAATCGAGTTTGGTCATTAATTGATCCCCCTGAGGGTGTTAAGACCATTGGTTGCAAATGGGTTTACAAGAAGAAAACTGACATGGATGGAAATGTGCATACCTATAAAGCAAGGCTTGTTGCAAAAGGTTTCAAGCAAACTCATGGTATAGACTATGATGAGACCTTTTCGCCAGTAGCAATGCTTAAGTCGGTAAGAATTCTCATTGCCATTGCTGCGTACTATGATTACGAGATATGGCAAATGGATGTCAAAACAGCTTTCCTTAATGGAAACTTGCTCGAGGATGTGTACATGACACAACCTGAGGGTTTTGTAATCCCTGAGAATTCTGGAAAGATTTGCAAGCTTTAGAGATCCATTTATGGATTGAAGCAAGCTTCTCGGAGCTAGAATCTTCATTTTGATGAGACAGTTAGGGACTTTGGATTCATCAAAAATGAAGATGAACCTTGTGTTTACAAGATGGTTAGTGGGAGTGCAATTGTGTTTCTAGTCCTATATGTGGATGACATATTACTCATTGGAAATGATATCCCTACCTTGCAAAAGGTTAAGACTTGGTTAGGGAATTCTTTTTCAATGAAGGACTTAGGTGAGGCTGCGTATATCCTTGGTGTTAAGATCTATAGGGATAGATCCAAGAGGATAATCGGTCTGAGTCAAAGTACTTATATTGACAAGGTGCTGAAAAGGTTCAGCATACAAGATTCCAAAAGAGGATTCTTGCCCATGTCTCATGGTATTCATCTCAATAAGAATCAATGTCCTATGACATCTGATGAGCAAGAACGGATGAATAAGATTCCTTATGCTTTTGCTATTGGATCTATCATGTATGCCATGTTATGTACTAGACCAGACGTCTCATATGCCTTGAGCACAACAAGCAGATATCAGGCAGATCCCGGTGAAAGTCACTGGACAGCTGTTAAGAATATCCTAAAGTACCTTAGAAGGACTAAGGATGCATTCCTAGTTTATGGAGGATTGGAAGACGAGCTAGTTGTAAATAGTTACATAGATGCTAGCTTCCAAACCGACATAGATGACTTCAGATCGCAGTCAGGATTTGTATTCACTTTAAATGGTAGAGCTGTTAGCTAGAAAAGTTCCAAGCAGAGCACTGTAGCAGATTCTACAACAGAAGCTGAATATATAGCAGCATCAGATGCAGCTAAAGAGGCAGTCTGGTTGAAGAAATTCATCTCAGAGTTGGGAGTGGTTTCTAGCATTGCAAATCCTATGGACTTTTATTGTGATAACAATGGTGCCATAGCACAGGCAAAGGAGCCCAGATCTCATCAGAGATCTAAACACATACTCAGGCGATATCACCTTATTCGAGAGATCATTGATAGAGGAGATATCAAAATATGCAAAGTAGACACAAATGACAACATTGCAGATCCACTGACTAAGCCTCTTTCACAGGTCAAGCATGATCAGCACACTAGGTCTATGGGTATTAGATACTTGTATGATTAGGCCTAGTGCAAGTGGGAGATTGTTAATGTATATGCCCTAGGCCATTATCTTAGACCTTTTTGTATGTCGTTGTGGTTATTAGTAAAAGAGGTTTTTATCATTATTATTTGTTTGCATGTTACATAATAATGATTATCATCCCTGGTTACTTATTATTATGTTGACAATAATAAAATATAGCTAGTATGATTATTGATTGATAATCATGAGATGATTATGTATATGTTGATATAATTCAATAATCATAAATACTTATTAGAGAACAAAATATTGGATGGACCCGCATTGAGATCACTACATGGGTTATTGTCATAAGTGAATCTCAAAGTAGTTATGTCTTAATCCCTTGACTTGAGATTGTCATAGTTTCCAACATAAGGACTATTATGATTTGACATAACCAAACATTGTCTTTAATCGGATAATCATAAAGGTTATGATTGAGCATAATAGAAATTATGTAGAGGATAATGAACAATCAAAATAGGATTTTTCCCTCTCTCTGAGAGAGATATCTTATGGGCCCCTCGATAAGTGAGACTGAGAAATGCATGGTCGTGCTCAAATAAATTGATAGTGTGATCAATATCTTTTGAATTTATCAGTCTACTTAGAGATCGAGAAATCATAAATTTGAACATTATAAGTTTGACATTGACCATGACTTATGTTCAAACTAGATATCGTGTGAGAAAGGGATTAATACATGTTCTATTTATTAGGCTTTATCGGACTATTGATCCTCATATTAGTTGGGTAGTCATAATGTCTTGCTAGATGCCACTTATGACTTATGGGCCTTGTGGGACTGGACCTATTGCCAATTAATGTGAGTCTATTGGGTCACACACAAAAGAACGTTGTTGATGTGCTATGACATATTAATGGGCTAAAAGCCCAAAGCCCATTAATATAATTAATAATAATAAAGTGTTATTATTATTAATCATTAATATAATTAATAATAATAAAGTGTTATTATTAATAATCATTTATTATTATGAGATAATAATATTTAAAAGATCTGCAATCTATCTGTAACTGTTATAGATAAAGGACTCTATCACATAAGATATTTGAGTATCTGCAAGATTGTGATAATGGGTTATGAACATAACTCCTTTTAGGAAAAGGAGTTGTGGGAAAAATACAACTCTTTTTAGGAAAAGGAGTTGTGGGAAAAACAAAAGACTGAAACATATAAATATCCCCTTCTACGAATTGTGGAAGAGACATATTTTTGAGAAAACTCAGTCTAAAAGGCTGAAGATTGTGGAGTACATAATCTATCTATCTTTGAGAGAGCTAGCACTCTAGAAGGATAGAAGATGTTCGTGTGGATACTATAGAGGGTGTTCGTTTGAAAAAACAGCACTATCAGTCCGCCATTGTATCTTTTGGACGAGATTAACAGGTTAGTCTCATATCCTTCTTATGAAATAAACGAAGCACTCGGATTCTGGGAATAGGAAATCAGAGAAATTTTATTTTTTCGCTGCACCTTTGGGTTGCAATAATCTCTGGATTTTCTAACATGTTGTTCAATCATGGATAAAATAAATGCACAGATAAATTTAGAATCAAAGTGACTGTGATCTTTACTTACACTTTCATTTCTACATGTGTGCGAACCATGATATCTTGATATCTTGTTATCTTTCAAACATCAATATTTTCTTTGTGGGATGCACAAAGGTTCACTAACAATCAGATAATTTATCTTTACACTTAATTGAATATGTTCTACTCTTAGTTTCATCATAACAAAATTGATGATGTCGTAATATATAATACTCTTTTGCAGTAGCTACAACAGTTTCTTAAGATTTGAATATTATTTCAACGACAAATTCTTTCGACTTATTCCAAAATAAATTTGATGGATCCTTTTCATAAGGATCAACTATCATTATATCAGAGTCGATTTCAGAATACAGAGGTGGAAATATCAATAGTCTAATAATATTTTCATAACTACTATTAAAACACATTGCCGAATTTAGGTAATTTTCATCACTATCATTAAATTCATCACTATCATTAAATTCATCACCTGAAATGTCCTCTTCCTCATCAATCCAAGGATCATCTCCATTAGTATTAAGATCATTACGAAAATCACTATCATTGTTGGTTTCACCCTGCCCAATTCTCTGTGCATTTTCCGTGTACTTCATTACAAGTACCTATGTCTACAACCGGACAATTATCATCCCGAATATTTCCTTCACCCTCACCCTCAACAACGATTTAACAACTATTTGAAGGACCAACACCTCCATCTTGTGTTGTACGATGACGAGATAAAATATCTACATATAATACAATTGAATCTACTTGTCTAATTGTTGACACATAATCAAACATCATGTCCACATCTTTGTTATCACTTAGTTGTGATAATCCATATTTCATAATACCATTATCCAACATCGGTTATCTAAAAATAATTCTTGTAATCAAATAATCATGCATTGATAATTTAATGGCATAAACGATTTTAAACACTAATTCTTCCTATTTTAATTTTTTTCATATTCCAATGATATAATCATACTCCACATCATAATTAATTATATGTCCGCTTTAAAACACAGTGCCATAACTCGGAATAGTCATTTTTCTTCTTAATTCACCTACTAAAGAATTACTGCATTAATTAAACGAATAAATCAAAACATTTATATGAACACTTTTCCAACAATGTGTATAAATTATCCCTATAAAAATTTGATATAAAATTAAATATCTAAATTTTATAAATTATCCCTATAAAACTTTTTTCCAACAAACTATATAATAATTTTTTAAAATTTTACGATATATAATTTTATAATTTAATTATATTTGAACTCAATTATAAATGATAAAAATCTATGATAACAATTAATAATATGTTATATTTTATTAATAAAGACAAAAAAATAATATAAACTTATATATTTAAATTTTATAATTTTATCCCAATTCAAAATTTTCTGAAACAACATATATAAAGAAATTTCAGCCATTTATAAGTAAAATTTTCCTATTTTTAGCACATTAAATATCCCTATAAATTTTTTTTTCAATAATATATATATATATATATATAAATTTAAGACATTTATTTATTAATTTTTTTTATTTTTACTTCATTTTTATCTTTATAAAATTTTTTATAATAAAATATATAATTTTTTTTATAAAAAAATTTACAATACCAATTAAATTTGAATATAATTATAAATAATAAAAATGTATGATAACAATTAATAATATATTATATTTTATTAATAAAAATAAAAAAAATTTATATAAATTTAAATATCTAAATTTTATAATTATACCAACTCAAAATTTTCAAGCAACATATATAAAGAAATTTTAGTCATTTATTTATAAAACTTTTCTATTTTTAATACATTAAATATTCCTATAATTTTTTTTTCAATAATATATATATAAATTTAAGACATTTATTTGTTAAATTTTTTATTTTTACCCCATTTTTATCTCTATAAATTTTTTTTAACAAAATATATAATAATTTTTTTATAAAAAGAATTACAATCTCAATTATATTTGAATATAATTGTAAATAATAAAATTGTATGATAATAATTAATAATATGTTATATTTTATTAATAAAGATAAAAAAATTCATATAAACTTAAATATTTAAATTTTATAATTTTATAATTTTATTCTAACTCAAATTTTTTTCAAACAACATATACAAACAAACCTTTATTTATAAAATTTTTCTATTTTTATCACATTAAATATCTCTATAAAAATTTCTTTCTAACAACATATATATAAATTTAAGGTATTTATTTGTTAAATTTATCCATTTTTATCACATTATTATTCCTATAATAAAATTTTCCAATAAAATATATAATAATTTTTTTATAAAAAAAATTTACAATCCCAATTATATTTCAACATAATTGTAATAATAAAAATGTATAATAATATGTTATATTTTTTAATAAAGACAACAAAAATTTCATATAACTTAAATATATAAATTTCATCAATTTATTCCTATAAAAAATTTTCTCAACAACATATATAAAAATTTAAGACATTTTTAAAGTTTCTAAATTAAATATCTTAATTTTTTTTAACTTTTTTGGCTACTTAAATTTTTAGCCTTTTCAAAGTTTCTAGAGTTAAATTCATTCACGTATAAAATTTTCTATTATTTATCACATTATTATAAATAATATAAATATATTACATATATTAATATTCTTATATATTTCTTAAATAAATACAACTATAAATTTTTCCAACTATAAATCTAAAATTTAATTTATTCTTTATATACGAACTACAATTTTTCTATAAGCATAATTTTACTAATTGCAAAAAACAAAATAATAAGGCATCAATTTATAAATACTTTCTAATGACTTACTTATATAAAAGACGATCACAATTTCATGCGTCCACTAATAGATTATCTCGTTCGATTAAATAAGTAAAACTACAAAACAAAAATATTTGGTTTACTATTACTATTTTCATTTATATCAATTTGATCATATATAAAATTTATAAAAATACATATCTGTCTTGATAAAAAAATCCTACTTTCATCGATAGAAGATTAAATGAGAAATAAAATTTTGAATCAGAAGGTAAGAAATGTGAGAAAGTAGAGAAGAAATATGAGAGAATAAATGTGAGATAGTAATTTTTTGAGAGAAATATGAGGATTGAGAAGGAAGAAAGGAAAAGGGAGTGGAGGTATTTATAGTTGGGAGAATCTTTTGAGAGAAATATGAGAATTAGGAAGGCAGTAAGGAAAAGGGAGTGGGGGGTATTTGTAGTTGGGAGATAAGAGAGGGGGAAGAGGTTGTAGTGACCAACGGCTCTCTAGAGAAGAGAGATGTTGGTCACACACCTCTTACTGATGGGATAGACATCATTCTTCTTTGCCAGATTAGCAATTCCTAATCTGTCAAAGATTTTACCGCACTTTATAAATATGGTAGAATTATTATTTAAAAAAATTAAAATTTATTGCAATCAAAGAATGCGGTACACGAGAAAGTATTCTTCCTACTGTGCTTTTGAAGCGCAAAAGGTTTTATTGTGCTTTTGAAGCGCAGTAGGCTTTACCGCACTTTTAAAGTGCAATAAAGCCAATTTTCACCTTGGTCCAGAAAATAGTTTTTCTAGACAAAGGTTTAAATTTTTTTTTTTAAAAAAAAAGCCTTGAAAAGCAAAAAGCCCGTCGAATTGTGTGGTCTCCTTTGTAAACCTCCTCTTTGTTGGACCTAAGAAGTATATGATAGAAGCCCATTAGAACATGGAGACTCGTTGAAATGTCTTGAAGGTCCTTTGCAAAGGGTAAAGGCCTTGTAATAGTTAAGTTTAATTAGTCAATTTTTTAGTTAATTATTTTATTTTATTTTTTGAGTTTATAACTATTTATTCTCTCCTTTTTTATGGCTATTGGTTTAACTCTTTTCTCCTCTCCTTTTAGTTTAGGATTGGGACTATTTTTTATTATTTCTCTTTCCTCTCTTTTTTTATTTATTTTATACACTTCACCTAATATGCATGTGATTAAATTAGTAAATTAAACAACTTATTTAGTGATCTAAAATGCAACTTTGGCATGATAGAGACATGGTTATAGATGCTTACAGGATGATTTATACTTTGACATGAAAATGACTTAATAATGACTTTAGGGTAAGATTGACACGAGACCCTATGGATCAAGTCCAAGAACTCTATGACAAGATGCAATAGCTCTAAAGATCAACAGTAAACTCCTCTATGGCACCCAAAGAAAAGGACAATAAGAGCACAAACAATTGAGAATTAGAGAAACAAGACAAACACCACAATTGAATTGATAAGTTCATCTTGATTTTGATGCAATTAGAATAATGCAATCTCACACTCTCACAATAATAAAGGCACGCAAATAGCATGAATAATTCTAAATTTTGATTAAAAGTTCTCCCACACAAAGGACAGCTGGAATTTATATAGAGAAAACTAAATCTAACCCGAAAAGACTAAGATAAACTTTCTAAAATGCAAATAAGGCTAGCTGAATTAAAAGCTCATAGTAAAGGGGCAGTGTACTAAGGCCTAATTCAGGCCCAAAATAACTAAACTAGCAATATTAAAGTAAATAAGATAACATAAGTTTAAGCCAAACAAATAGCCTTACAAAATATATCATATATAACACGTCCCCTAAGGCTACTCATGAGTTGTGCACACGATTTGCATATGCTCCTTAAGTTACACATGCCTTTCACATGCTCTTTAAGTTGCACATACATTGCACATATTTCTTCAAATCTACTCACTTGATTTAATCCAGGCTCCAAAATAACGAAAATAGCAATACTAAAGTAAATAAGATAACATAAGTTTAAGCTAAACAAATAGCCTTACAAAATACATCATATATAATATGTCCCCTGTAATACCCGGCTAGATTCCGGCATCGGAATCCCTACCTTCCGGCGGAATCTCCGTTGGAATCTGAAATTCTGAAAATGCCAGAGGCTTCTAGAGGGATAAAATGTGTTTTCTAAAAGGTTTTTACTGATTTTATGGTTTTTAAATGAAAAGAATTGAGTTTTGAAAAGAAAAGACCAAGGAGGCGTTTGCCAGGTTCGGCCGCCGAAAGTGAAGTTCGGCCGCCGAACATGGGAAGGTTTCGGGAGTGCTTTTGGCCTCCGAAAGCTTTGTTTGAACTAACCAAGGTTCGACCGCCGAACCTCAAGTTCGACCGCCGAACATGCATGAGTTTAGGGGGCACGTTAGGCTGCCGAAGGTCTTTGACCAGGCCACCTATAAAGAGCCCTCAGATCGGAAATGGGCGAGTTTTCTCCCCATTCTCGAGCTCAGATGAGTTCATACTCTCCTTTGGTCGTTTTCATGCTTTCTCTACCCATCCCTCAAGTTTTCATGAGTTCTACCCTTGTTTTGAAGTTTTGAAGTTTTGAAGCTTAAATAGGAGTTTTGGGAGCTTGGAGGCTTTTGGAGCTTGGATCCTCCACACCTTCGAGTTAGGGATCGCACCACCCCTCGATCTTCAAGAGGTAAGTGTACATCCTTGCTTTCCTTGTGTTTTAATGAAGTTTTAAGTAAGTTTAATGGAGTTTTAATGTTTGAGTATGGGTAGATATGCATGTTTAGGTTTATGTGGGTTTTATGCCCAATGTATGTTATGTGATGTTTGTGTTGAGGAGTTTATGTTAGTTTATGCTCCTTTATGCATGTGGGAGAGTGTATGCATGATTGGGAGAGAGCAAGTGAGGTTTTGAGTAGTTTTGATGGTTTTGGCTTATGTGGGTCATAAGCTCTTTATGTATGCTTTATGATGTTCTTTGTTGGAGTTTAAGCTTGTTTAAGCTCCTTTGTGCATGGTTAAGGGTTTATGCATGTTCTTTAGAGGTTGGGTGCTTGTTTGGGGTGTTTGAAAGGTTTGGGAGGCTGGTATGCATGCGAGGCTGAGTTTTGGACGAACTCAGGTTCGGCAGCCGAAGGTGGTTTCGGCCGCCGAACCTGCCTGTGGATGCATGGATTGGCCACCTAACCTTGCCCCCGAAAGTTGTGTTTCAGATCTGGAGCAGACTTTCGGCCGCCGAAGGTGATGTTCGGCCGCCGAAGGTGCTTGACTTTCGGATCTGGAGTGAGGCTTCGGCCGCCGAACCTGCATGACTTTCGTCTCTGGAAGGGACATTCGGCCGCCGAAGGTGCCGCCGAAAGTGCTCTGTCCAGCCCTTTCATGGTTATTTTCTATGCATGTTTAAGTGTTGTTTTGAGGTTGTTTTAGGGGGTTTTTGGGGAGTTGTTTATGAGTTATTAGAGTGTGTTTGGCACCTCATCCGAGTCCACCTGTGTAGGATTGGACCCGAGGGACCGAGGAGGCCATCAGTGTTAGCAGTTGCAGAGTCAGTTCAGCGTCTGCCAGAGGTGAGTAGAACTAAACTTAATCTTTTACTTTACGAAATTCAAATGCCTAAAGCATGCTCATGCATCATATTTATATGTAATAGGTTGATTGCACTAGTTACACGAATATGACGCATTGCATTATTTATTGTTAATGTGGATGGACCAAGGCAACCCCAATAGCCCTATTTATGTTATGTTAATGAAGTCCTGAGGAGCCCGAAGGACCGGGCATAATGAAGTCCTGAGCAGCCCGAAGGGCCGGGCACTATGATATGTTACAGTTAGAGGGAGTTTTGGTAGTCATGTCCATCCGTTACGTGAAATGTTTGTGTTGTGACGCATTTCATAAAAGCATGTAATTAATGAACTGTTTTTCTGTTTCTACTCACTGGGCTTTTTAGCTCACCCCTCTCCCCTAACCCCAGTGTTGCAGGTATGAGGTCGATCGGAAAGTCTCAAGAGTTAAGGTTTTGCTTATGTAATAGCTTAGATTAGTGTTTTAGTGTGGACATGTATTGTAAAATGATATAATGTATTGTAAGATAATGAAATGTAATGTAATGCAACTATAGTAGAGTTATGTTTATGTATTAGTACTGTGTTTAGCCCTAAGACTTGGTTAGTCCCTTTTTAGTACATGATGTATGTTATGGTTTAATGTTGAGTTGTGTTTGAACTGAACTTGTGGCATGTGTTGTTTACCACGCTAGAGTATTTGATGAGGACCCTAGTGGAGGTCTTATGTTTGTGGTTTGATGTATGCACAGGTTAGGTTCTAGTTCTTTGGATGTGACTCCGGCTTGATGTATGTTATGTTGACCCAGCTAGAGTTGATAAGGGCTCTAGTAGGGGGTTTCTTTATGTTTTCAGTTATGTCGCATACAGGTCAGGCTCGGGATATACATCAAATGTTTAAGTTTTTATGATAAAGTTTTGATCATGTATGGGATTTGACCATGTGATAGGAGGTATGTTTGGCTTGCTACGGGTCCCGGCGGCCTTAAGCCGATCTGGATCCTAGTGCCGGTAGCGTTTCGGCCCGTTACAGAGGGGTATTAGTTTCTGGGTCGTTACAGAGTGGTATCAGAGCATAGGGCCTCATCAGTACGGTGTGTTGAGCAAAGATGCTCAAGGATTAGAGATATCCCACATCGGAAAGAGGTTGGTTTAGAGGTCATAGAAGGGCAAGCACAATAGGTAGAAATCATGTCCACTAGGATAGGATGTTGAGTCCTGTCTTATATGATGATGATGTGAAATGCCATGATTTTATGCATGTGCATTAATGTTTTGTATGTTATGTTATGTATGCTATGTATGTTGCAGGTTCATGTGTTTTCATATGAACCGTATGATGCTAATGCTTGTTTGCATGCTTGTGTGTTGTTCTTCAGAGGAGCCCGAATGAGAGGTGCTCGTCGATCTGTGGAATCGACTGGAATTCCATCTGAGAGGGAAGGTATGGACACCTTTCCCCCTGCTTTGCCAAGAGCGCAGTCGTGGGGAGTCAGTAGATGGGGAACATCAAGGGACCCTGGAAGGTCTTTTGATGTAAGCAGAGAAGGAATGGCTCCAAGAAGGATGTCAGCTAGTATGAGGGAAGTGGAGTTGGATGTTCCGAGAAGAGATGTCAGTTTGGGAGTCAGAGTGCCAGAAGAAGGTATGGGAGTTTTTCTGGAGGATGCTCAGACTCAGGATTCCAGAATTTCACGTTCAGGAGGGATTGATCCCTCCACTCTGAGTACAGCCTCCACGAAAAGTAAGAAGTGGGGCAGAACCCTGAGGGGAAAGAGGAAGAAGTTCTGGAAGAATTTGAAGTCTAGTTTGGGATTAGGTGGTGGTTCGAGCTCTGGCTCAGGCAGTTCAAAATGCTTGAGGTGCGGTAGGCCGCACAAGGGAGTCTGTCTGATTGGGACTAATCTATGTTTTAGATGCGGTCAGGAAGGGCACATGGTACGTGAGTGTCCCATTGCGCCCTGGTTGGCTCAGTCTCAGCGGGCAACTTCAGGTAGAGCGGCCCAGCCAGCAGCTCTAACCGTGGCTCAGGTTAGTGGTCGAGGTAGAGGAAGAGGGTCAGCCTTTTCTTCTGAAGGTTCCCGCGGAGAAGGTCTATCAGCTCCAGCTCGGATCTTCACCCAAGCTCAGCAGGAGGTAGACACATCGAACATAGTGGTGTCAGGTACGCTCACTTTTGAAGGTTCTGATGTGTATGTTTTTGTGAACCCTGGTATTCTCTTTCTTTAGTTGCTCTAGGAGCCGTCGAGAGGTTGAGTTGATAGCTTTTGGGCTAGAGTGTTCTCTTTAGGTCAGTGGAACCGAGTGTGATCCAGCTATGGCAGAGTCAATCTGCCGGTTCAGTTCTGTGACAGTTGAGGGTAGATGCCTTCCACCCGACTTTGAGGTCCTAGACTTGACTGTCTGGACGTCAGTTTAGGGTTGGACTGGGTTTTTCTACTCGTAGTGCTATCTTGGTCTGCAGAGACAAGGTAGTCAGGTTCAGAGGACAGGATGGGTCAGAGGTAGTCTTCTGAGGGGACACAGTAGGGATACCTAGAGGTTTGATGTCAGTCTGTCAGGTTCGTAGGGTGAGTAAGAGGGGTTGTCAGAGGGTTCTAGCTCTTGTTTGAGGGTTTAGTAGTCGGGTCGGGGAACCAGCCTCAGTACCAGTTGTAGAGAGAGGTAGTGGTAGAGTAGTGGCGAGACTTGGTAGACAAGGGTTTTATTCGACCTAGTACCTCACCCTGAAGTGTTCCAGTGTTGCTGTGGGAAATGAAGGATGGATCCTTGAGACTTTGTAATGACTGTAAGCAGTTGGCCAAGGTCACTGCCAAGGGCAGGTATTCCCATGCAGGATGGATGATCTATTGGGACAGCTAGTAGAAGCTGTTTGTTTTCCAAGATAGATTTGAAATCTAGGTACTACCTGTGAGAGTTAGAGTTAGTTTTGGGTTAGCAGTGAGAAGAAGCCAGTTAGTAAAGATGAAGAGAGAAGAGTAAAGATCAGAGAAGCGCAGCGGAAGCCAGTGGAGTTCAGGAGAAGATTGGGTATTGCTAAGGTGTTTATTTTGGGAAAAGGTGTGCCTGGAAGACCCGGGAGTTCTTACTCCAGCAGTGCCCGTGTGTCTCTCTTTTAGGAGAGAGGTTTTTAGGCTTTGCTTGCTTGTTTGCTTGCTTGTTTATGTATGCTTGATGCTATGTTTTCAGAATGCCTGTTTGTTGTGGAACATTCGGGGACGAATGTTCTTAAAGGGGGGAAGAATGTAATACCCGGCTAGATTCCGGCATCGGAATCCCTACCTTCCGACGGAATCTCCATTGGAATCTGGAATTCTGAAGATGCCAGAGGCTTCTAGAGGGATAAAATGTGTTTTCTAAAAGGTTTTTACTGATTTTATGGTTTTTAAATGAAAAGAATTGAGTTTTGAAAAGAAAAGACCAAGGAGGCGTTTGCCAGGTTCGGCCGCCGAAAGTGAAGTTTGGCCGCCGAACATGGGAAGGTTTCGGGAGTGCTTTTGGCCTCCGAAAGCTTTGTTTGAACTAACCAAGGTTCGGCCGCCGAACCTCAAGCTCGGCCGCTGAACATGCATGAGTTTAGGGGGCACGTTAGGCTGCCGAAGGTCTTTGACCAGGCCACCTATAAAGAGCCCTCAGATCGAAAATGGGCGAGTTCTCTCCTCATTCTCAAGCTCAGGTGAGTTCATACTCTCCTTTGGTCATTTTCATGCTTTCTCTACCCATCCCATTCTCTACCCATCCCTCAAGTTTTCATGAGTTCTACCCTTGTTTTGAAGTTTTGAAGCTTAAATAGGAGTTTTGGGAGCTTGGAGGCTTTTGGAGCTTGGATCCTCCACACCTCCGAGTTAGGGATCGCACCACCCCTCGATCTTCAAGAGGTAAGTGTAGATCCTTGCTTTCCTTGTGTTTTAATGAAGTTTTAAGTAAGTTTAATGGAGTTTTAATGTTTGAGTATGGGTAGATATGCATGTTTAGGTTTATGTGGGTTTTATGCCCAATGTATGTTATATGATGTTTGTGTTGAGGAGTTTATGTTAGTTTATGCTCCTTTATGCATGTGGGAGAGTGTATGCATGATTGGGAGAGAGCAAGTGAGGTTTTGAGTAGTTTTGATGGTTTTGGCTTATGTGGGTCATAAGCTCTTTATGTATGCTTTATGATGTTCTTTGTTGGAGTTTAAGCTTGTTTAAGCTCCTTTGTGCATGGTTAAGGGTTTATGCATGTTCTTTAGAGGTTGGGTGCTTGTTTGGGGTGTTTGGAAGGTTTGGGAGGCTGGTATGCATGCGAGGCTGAGTTTTGGACGAACTCAAGTTCTGCAGCCGAAGGTGGTTTCGGCCGCCGAACCTGCCTGTGGATGCATGGATTGGCCGCCTAACCTTGCCTCCGAAAGTTGTGTTTCGGATCTGGAGCAGACTTTCGGCCGCCGAAGGTGATGTTCGGCCGCCGAAGGTGCTTGACTTTCGGATCTGGAGTGAGGCTTCGGCAACCGAACCTGCCGCCGAACCTGCATGACTTTCGTCTCTGGAAGGGACATTCGGCCGCCGAAGGTGCCGCCGAAAGTGCTCTGTCCAGCCCTTTCATGGTTATTTTCTATGCATGTTTAAGTGTTGTTTTGAGGTTGTTTTAGGGGGTTTTTGGGGAGTTGTTTATGAGTTATTAGAGTGTGTTTGGCACCTCATCCGAGTCCACCTGTGTAGGATTGGACCCGAGGGACCGAGGAGGCCATCAGTGTTAGCAGTTGCAGAGTCAGTTCAGCGTCTGCCAGAGGTGAGTAAAACTAAACTTAATCTTTTACTTTACGAAATTCAAATGCCTAAAGCATGCTCATGCATCATATTTATATGTAATAGGTTGATTGCACTAGTTACACGAATATGACGTATTGCATTATTTACTGTTAATATGGATGGACCAAGGCGACCCCAATAGCCCTATTTATATTATGTTAATGATGTCCTGAGGAGCCCGAAGGACCGGGCATAATGAAGTTCTGAGGAGCCCGAAGGGCCGGGCATAATGAAGTCCTGAGGAGCCCGAAGGGCCGGGCACTATGATATGTTACAGTCAGAGGGAGTTTTGGTGGTCATGTCCATCCGTTACGTGAAATGTTTGTGCTGTGACGCATTTCATAAAAGCATGTAATTAATGAACTGTTTTTCTGTTTCTACTCACTGGGCTTTTTAGCTCACCCCTCTCCCCTAACCCCAGTGTTGCAGGTATGAGGTCGATCGGGAAGTCTCAAGAGTTAAGGTTTTGCTTATGTAATAGCTTAGATTAGTGTTTTAGTGTGGACATGTATTGTAAAATGATATAATGTATTGTAAGATAATGAAATGTAATGTAATGCAAGTATAGTAGAGTTATGTTTATGTATTAGTACTGTGCTTGACCCTAAGACTTGGTTAGTCCCTTTTTAGTACATGATGTATGTTATGGTTTAATGTTGAGTTGTGTTTGAACTGAACTTGTGGCATGTGTTGTTTACCACGCTAGAGTATTTGATGAGGACCCTAGTGGAGGTCTTATGTTTGTGGTTTGATGCATGCACAGGTTAGGTTCTAGTTCTTTGGATGTGACTCCGGCTTGATGTATGTTATGTTGACCCAGCTAGAGTTGATAAGGGCTCTAGTAGGGGGTTTCTTTATGTTTTCAGTTATGTCGCATACAGGTCAGGCTCGGGATATATATCAAATGTTTAAGTTTTTATGTTAAAGTTTTGATCATGTATGGGATTTGACCAGGTGATAGGAGGTATGTTTGGCTTGCTACGGGTCCCGGCGGCCTTAAGCCGATCTGAATCCTAGCGCCGGTAGCGTTTCGGCCTGTTACAGAGGGGTATCGATTTCCGGGTCGTTACATCCCCCAAGCCTACTCATGAGTTGTGCACATGACTTGCATATGCTCCTTAAGTTACACATGCCATGCACATGCTCCTTAAGTTGCACATGCATTGCACATATTTCTTTAAATCTACTCACTTGGTTTAATGGACTTGTACACCTTCTAACTAGGTCCAATGGACTTGAATTTTCATAAAAGTTTTTCTTGATCTTCACTTTAAGCTTTCCTTTGTGTAGCTTTAGCCCATAGGCTTGATTATACTCCTTAAACCCATAATTGCAAGTGTTATACTAAATCTGTTTCATATGAATTGAAGCACGTGCCAAGTGGATTTGGTTCATATAAATATAATTTTGAACTCCTTTTAAATTCATTTGAATGATATAAGATTGCTCCACACCATTATTGCAAATCTGCCCTATCTGATTCTTATCATTCTCTCCTTGTTTAGAAAAGTTCATCTTCGTTCATGTTATGAATGGAAGCTTTAAGACCCAATACATCTTCAAAAACCTTCTCCTCTTGAATAAGTTGAAATAACATGAAACTCTCTTTATGGATGTTCTCATCAACAACCTGATACATACCATTATTTTAATTGAATTTTAATAAAAAAAATAAAAAATTAATATCGTATCAGGTAAAATTAAAAAATATAAATATTTTAGAGTAACTAGATTCCTAATAAAAATGAATTAATAAACTTATATTATATAAATTAGATTAAAAACCATAATTTAAAAAAAATAGAAATGTCATTTATATTAATTGAATTCCAAATAAAAATGAAATTATATACTAATAATGCAATAAAAATTATTAGTATATCCTCTTTATTCCAAAACTATTTAAATTCCAGGAAACATAATTTGAAAAGAAGTTATTGAATTATTATTATTTTTTTTTTTTTGTAAAAACGTATACACATATATAGTCATTAATTGTTTTTAGCCATATTCAAATGAAACGTAAAAAAATTATATCTTTAAATAAAAGTATAACTAGATATTTTTAAAAAATATTTAAACGATAATTTTAAATTTATATATATGTGACAAGAAAGAAATAATATAATTTTTTTAAAAATCTAAGCAAAGTTCTCATAAGGAAACCACTTTATCAACTCCTTGATTGAGTATTGGCCTTCGATGAATATCTCTCCTCCTTGGACCACCGTCCCTTGAAGCTCAGCCTCTAATTCAATAATTTTTTTAGAGGCGGCCTGGTTCTCCTCAACCTGAAATTGCAGCTCTTGACTTGGTGCTAAAGCATGGCCACTTGATCCTCAACACTCTTAGCCAGATTCTCAAGAGAAAGTTTGGAAACATTGGCCTCACTTAGGTCTGCCTGGAGTTTTTCTACTGACTTTAGAGCCTCTCTCATTATGCCTTCCACTTCATTAACCCGAGTCTTTAGCCTTGAGTATTCTTCTGCTAAGAGTCTTCTATCCGTTTCTTGAGCACCAAACTCTCGCTTCAGGACCTTATTACACTCTTTGGCCATATAGGCACAGAGGGCACTCTCTAAGGCAGAATGCATCACGTTGTCAAAAAGCTCACTAGTCTCGACCTTGTTCAGGCAATAACTATCTCCGGGCCTCAGAGCATTCTTGGTTAACAGGATGGCTAGGCTGAGATCTTCAAGTAGAGAGGGCTTTTGGGTTAGCGCCAACACCAACCGTTAAATGCTAGGAGTCCACGAGGAATTAACCCCCACGTTTGCAGGAATGGGCTTAGTAGAAGTTGGGACTACAGCAGAAGGCTCAAAAACTAGGATAGATGCATAGGCACCTAGAAGACTCAAGTTGCGATTGAGCTGACTCTTCTATTGTAGGTTGGGGAGGAGGAGGAGGAAGCATTGTTACATCTTCTGGCCAGCGAGCACGCTTGGGAAAGGGACTGGTTGCCCCAGCGACAGCTTTGCCTTTGCGAGCAGCACGTGCTGCTTCAACAAATTTACTTTGTGACCCAACCATATCTACGTAAATTAAAAATTAAGTAAGAAAGTTTGAAATCTAAAAGAAGACAAAAAAAAATAACCTGATCCCTAGCCAGAGAAGTGCTATCCCCAAGGCTGGGAAGGCTGGGCGGGTGAGGACTCCGATTCTGGCTCGCCTGGAGATGACTCTGCCTAGATAAAATGGCATTTCTCACCGCCTTGGTAATGTCGAATGGCTAAAGCCTCATCCTCATCTCTCCTTAGTTGGACCCCATCCTTAGCTACACCCACAAGTTCTAGCTCATTCGGAGGCGTCCAAAACCCCCGGACGTTCGATGACGGAGGATAAAAAACTTATTCTTCCACCGCTTTAATGAAGAAGGTATTCTATCGAATATCGTCTAACATTTTTGCCCGTTAGAAAATCAAAACTCTTCATTTCTCTGAGTACCTAGCTGATACAACTTGGAGAAGAGGGCCACGCTCGACTCAATGTTGTTATTAAAATAAACAAACCGGAAGGCTACCAGGATCTCCAGCTATTGGAATGCAGCTAAGCGACTGAAAGTTTGTAAAACTGGAGGACTTTAGCAAAAAATGGGTCCATGAGGAACCAAAGACCCGCCTTCAGCTACTCTTCATAAACTATGATGGTATCCTCTATAGGGATCTAGTCATTTGCGCGAACACCCGAGGAAGGACAAAGACGCGAAAGGTTTCCCGAGAAAATTGGTACTTAACGTGAAGGTGACCTACATCTTGCTCCATTAGGATGGAAGGAATGTCACTGATCAGACTGCATTTACTTTCATGAGCCGCCCTCAGCAAAACGATAGGAGCGGGGGCACGGATGGGCTGTAATACCCGGCTAGACTCTGGTATCGGAATTCCTACCGTCCGGTGGAATCTCGGATGTCGGAGACCTCTAGAAGGGTAAAACCATGTTTTCATAAAATGTTTTAATGTGTTTTATGTTTTAAGCATGAAAGAAAATGAGTTTTTGTATGAAAATAACCTTGGAGGAAAACCCAGGTTCGGCCGCCGAACCTCAAGTTCGGCCGCCGAACATGCAGGCATTTCGGGTGTGCCTTAGGCCCCGAAGGCATAAGTGAGGGAAGTCCAGGTTTGGCCGCCGAACCTCATGGCATGCATGCGGAGGCACGTTCGGCCCCCGAACGTGGCCTGGCCAGCCGCTATAAAAGGGTCCCTTAGCCGAAAATGTGCTTCCTCAACAGATCAAGGAGCTTTTCCTCTTCTTCTTGGCTGAGCTGGTTAGAAATAATTGCTGAAAGTGAATTTCCAGCTCCCAAATAGGCATATTTGAGGTGGCTGGGCAATGGTTTCAGTTCTGGTGCAGTTGCTGTTTGTGCTGATTTCTGCTGTTTGCTGTCTGATTTGGGCTGTGATTTGGGCAGATTATCTGGTGATCTTGTCAAATCACTGTCTGTCAAGTCTGTCTGCTCCAGTGATTTGGTCTGTGATTTGAGCAGATTATCTGGTGATTTGGACAAATCACTGGGCAAATCACCCACATCCAGCAAGTTACAGCAGTCTGCTGTTTTTTCTGCTTCAGTGATGTTGCTGTTCACTTCTCCTTTCCTGCAAAGACCATCATAAAGTAAATTTGCTTGATCAAAATCAAAAATTTCTTGACTTAAATCATCAATAACATCAAGGCCATAAACAGGAGAAACATCATTGGGGAATTTCATGGCATCATAAACATTAAATTTGATAACTTCCCCTTCAAACTCCATAGTCAATGTGCCATCATGCACATCAATTTTAGTTCTTGCTGTACTTAAGAATGGTCTTCCAAGTAGGATATCAGAGGTGATTTTGCCCTTGTCTTCCTCCATGTTAATAACATAAAAATCTGCTGGAAAGACTAATTGGTCCACTTGCACCAACACATCTTCTAGCACTCCCTTGGGGTAGACAACAGATCGATCAGCCAATTGGATCATAATGCTGGTGCCCTTGAGTGTACCTGCATTCAACAAGTTAAAAATAGAAAGAGGCATGACATTTATTGAAGCTCCAAGGTCACACATGGCCTTCTTTATTCCTATGTTGCCTATTTTGCATGAAATGGCAAACATTCTTCTATCCTTGCATTTGGTGGGAAGTTTCCTTTGAATTTTTACAAGTTTTCATCTTGTTTTGAAGATTTTCAAGTTTTGAGCAAGTTTTGAGCTTGGAGACCCAAGGAAGTTGAAAATCTCCCATCTCCAAGTTTAGGTCGTCCCTCTCTCGATCTTCAAGAGGTAAGGGCCGATCTTGAACTCATTTCACGTTTTAAGTAAGTTTTATGCAGATCTATGGGGTAGAATGGCATGTATAGGTTTATATGAGTTTTTGAGTTAATGTTGTGTTTTTGAACAATGTGGCTTGCAAATGCATGTTTCATGTGTTGTAGATGGGGCTTAGGATGGTTTGAAGCCCCTAGGAGCTTGTATGCTTGTGTATGTGTGTTGTAGAATAGGTTTATGCATGTTTGGATGCAATGGGATGCGTATATGCATAGAAGAGCTGAGTTTCTGCCACTAAGGGAGAAACCAGGTTCGGCTGCCGAAGCTTGCCCCCGAAAGGAGACTTTCGTCTCTGTCTGGGAGTTTCGACCGCCGAAGGTGCCGCTGAACCTGCCTGACTTTCGGCTCTGGAGGGACTTTCGGCCGCCGAACCTGCCGCCGAAAGTGCCCTGTCCAGCCCTCTTTTGCATGTTTTTCTATGGTTGTTTCATGATGTTTTAGGGGGTTTTTGGGGAATGTTTTTAGAGTTATGTTCTAGTTGTTTGGTCCCTCATTTGACCTGTGTAGGTTCAGACCCGAGGAACCGAGGACCCCAGCAGTGAGTTCAGCTGCTTCTGAGTCGGTAAAGCTTCAGCCTGAGGTGAGTGTAATAACTCGTATGCTTTTAACTAAATAAATCAGTTTTGGCATGATTCACGCATCATGAATGCCATGAGGTATAATAGGGTGTTTGCATTAGATTCACGAATATGTTGCATTGCATAAATTGTTGTTGATGTGGATGAATGTTGAATGATCCTTTAGTCCTCGTATGATATGATATGATGATGATACGGTACGGAAGACCAGTGAGGCCCATTCTACGCCCCTGGCACCATGTAAGAGAAAGACCAGTGAGGCCCATTCTATGCCTCTGGCACAGTTGGACCATGTTATGTTATGTTATGTAAGAGAAAGACCAGCGAGGCCCATTCTATGCCCCTGGCACAGTTGGACCATGTAGGGGACTATTGGTGACAAATTCATCCTTGATGTGATTAGCTGTGATGTGATGCATTTCATGTTATCATATGTTTTAAATGTTTTATTATTCTGCTCACTGGGCTCTAGTAGCTCACCCTTTTCCCTAATCCCCCAGGTTTGCAGGTACAGGGTAGACCAGGAGGTCAGCAAGAGTAATGAAGTCTTGTGTATGAAATAGTTAGAATGTGGACATGACAAATTGTATAATGATGTAGAGATGGGAATAGTTATGTAATGTAATGACATTGAGGATTAGAGATTGTGCTTGACCCTATGTGTATGGTATCCCTTTTAATACATGATCTTAGATGTTTTATAATGCTTATGTAAACCAACTCAACACATGTTATGCCACCCATTGGGGGCATTAATGAAGTCCTACAGAGGGGCCAATGTTTATGATTATGTTTATGTTCAGTGCATGCACAGGTTGAGTTGGTGTATGAGAGAATGAATGAAAGAAAAGTTTTAATTTTTATGTATGTTGTTGATCATGTATGCGATTAATCAGGTTCACAGGATGCATGTTAGGCTTGCTACGGGTCCCGGCGGCCTTAAGCCGACCTGGATCCTAGCGCCGGTAGCGGTCCGATTTTCGGGTCGTTACAGAATGGTATCAGAGCCCTAGGTTCATATGGTCGGACCTAGAGTGTTGGGCTCATAGATGTTATAGAAGGTCAAGCACAATAGGAAGATCATGTCCACTAGGATAGGATGTGGAGTCCTGTCTTGTTTGATGATGTGAAATGCCATGATTTTATACATGTGCATTAATGCTATGATATGAATGATATGTAGGTGATGAGGGTTCATGTGTGCCCACATGAACCATATGATGCTAATGTTTGCTTGTTATGTGCGGTTTTTCAGAAAACAGGATGAGGGGAACTCGTCGATCTGCACGATTGACTGGAGTACCACCTGAGGATGAGGGCACGAGCGCCCGTCCTCCTGCATTGCCTAGGGCAATGTCAAGCAGGTCTAGCAGAGAAAGAGCAGTAAGAGACCCTAGAAGGTCTCTGGATCTGGGTAGGAGCAGATCAGTGAGGGGAACAGTTCAGGGAGGAATGTCAGAGGACATGGGGGATGATATGGATGTAGAGCAGAGGAGGGATGGCAGTCTGGGAGTTAGCATGTCAGAAGAAGGTATGGGAGAGTCCCAAGGAGGCACCCAGGCCTCGGGATTCGTTTAGCCACCTTACTACCCACCCTTCTCACAAAACCCCGGGTATTCGATGGGAGGCACATCAGACTACCATAGGTTTAACCCTTATCCCACACAGATGCCATACCCATCTTACTACCCACCATACCCACAGTACCCCATGTACCCACCTCCACCCTACTATCCAAATCCAGCAAACCATATCCCAGGGGATGCTGCTCCTCCGCCAGCAGAACCCACAGTTCCAGAAAACCCAGTACCTAAGCCTAGTTCATCTGGAGGGAGCAAGGTCAAGATGACCGACTACATGAAACTGGGTGCTCCTCAGTATGAAAAAGGGGATGACCCATTTGTGTATCTTGAAAGGGTTAAGGTGATCACAGATGAGATTGGGGCTGATGACAGTAGAGCCATTCAGATGGCTGGATTCACGCTTAAGTGCAAGAAGGCACGAGAGTGGTTCAAGAATTATGTGAACCCGAGAGTGGACAGCATGTCTTGGGAGGAGTTTGCAAACGAGTTTGCAGGATGGGCTTTCCCAGATAGTTCAAGGAAGCTGAAGATGATAGAGTTTGAGCAGTTGAGGTAGACTGATGAGATGAGTGTAGAGGAGTTCACAGACAGATTCTTGGAGTTGTTGCCATTTGCAGGGCAAAATCTTGACTCGGACCAGAAAAGATCAAGGAGGTATATCATGAAACTCCACTCCAGATATTCCTCATTGATCCAATCAGCAGATAGGGAGAGCTTCCATGCCATAGTGGATATGGCCCAGAAAATGGAGGCCAGTGCCATCGTTCAGGGGACAGTTAAGCAGTCAGTGGCACAGCCTTCTGGTTCTAAGACCCCAGGCTCTTCTTCTTTTAGTGCAGCAGCTTCAGGCAGCAAGAGGTGGAGCAGTACCACCAAGAAGTCGAAGAAGAACAAGTTTTGGAACAAGGTCAAGTCCAGTCTGGGACTAGGGAGTGGCTCAAGCTCTGGTGCGGATAATGCAGTTTGTGCAAAGTGTAGTAGGCCACACAGGGGAGTTTGTCGGGCTGGGACAGCAGCCTATTTCAGATGCGGGCAAGAGGGACACATGGCTCGGGAGTGTCCTAGGGCAGCTTTTGGAGCACAGTCTCAGCAGACAGCTTCTGGTAGTGTGGCTCAGCCAGCAGCTCCAGCCACGACTCAAGCCAGTGGCAGAGGTAGAGGGAGAGGAGCAGCCTCTTCTTCAGCGGGTTTCAGAGGTGAAGGTCCATCAGCTCCTGCACGGATCTTCACCATGACTCAACAGGAGGCAGATGCATCTAACACCGTGGTGGCAGGTAACTTAGTCATTGGTTGTTCAGATGTGTATGCCTTGATGGACCCTGGTGCATCTCATTCTTTTATTGCTCCGAGAGCCGTCGAGAGGTTGGGTCTGATGATCTCTGGGTTAGAGTGTCCTCTCTGGGTCAGCGGACCCAAGTGTGATCCATCAGTGGCAGAGTCAGTCTGCCAGTGCAGTCCAGTCTTTGTTGAGGGAAGATGCCTTTCCGCCGACCTTGTGGTTCTAGACTTGACAGATTTTGACGTCATTCTAGGGATGGACTGGTTATCTACCCATGGTGCTACCTTGGACTGTAGGGACAAGGTAGTCAGGTTCAGAGGTCAGGATGGGTCAGAGGTTGTCTTCAGGGGAGACAGGAGGGGTACACCTAGAGGTCTGATATCAGCTCTTCAGGCTCGTAGGTTGTTTAGGATGGGATGTCAGAGGTATTTGGCTCATGTGAGAGAGCTTAGCAGTTAGGTTAGAGAGCTCGCCTCGGTGCCAGTGGTTAGAGAGTTTCTAGACGTCTTCCCAGACGAGCTGCCAGGTTTACCACCTGCTAGGGAGATAGAATTTGAGATAGAATTGATGCCTGGAACCCGACCGATCTCTATCCCTCCTTACAGGATGGCACTAGCAGAATTGAAAGAGTTGAAAGAATAGTTGCAAGAGCTGGTAGAAAAGGGCTTTATCCAACCGAGCACCTCACCTTGGGGTGCACCAGTTTTGTTTGTGAGAAAGAAGGATGGATCCCTTAGACTTTGTATCGACTACAGGCAGTTGAACAAAGTCACTACCAAGAATAAGTACCCATTGCCAAGGATCGACGATCTATTCGACCAGCTCGCAGGAGCAGATTGTTTCTCCAAAATAGATCTGAGATCGGGGTACCATCAGCTAAGGATAAGGGAAGAGGATGTGCCGAAGACAGCTTTCAGGACCAGATATGGGCATTCTGAGTTCCTTGTAATGCCGTTCGGGTTAACCAACGCCCCTGCAGCATTCATGGATCTCATGAACAGAGTATTTAGCCAATACCTGGATCACTTTGTTATTGTCTTCATAGATGATATCTTAGTGTATTCCAGGAATGCAGAGGAGCATGCCCATCATCTGAGGTTGGTTTTGCAGACCTTGAGGGAACATGGCTTGTATGCCAAGTTCTCTAAGTGTGAGTTCTGGCTGAGGAGCATTTCGTTCTTGGGGCATGTAGTGTCAGAGAATGGAATAGAGGTGGACCCCAAGAAGGTAGAAGCCGTGGCTAACTGGCCTAGACCCACTTCAGTGACAGAGATCAGGAGTTTCTTGGGTTTGGCAGGTTACTACAGGAAGTTCGTCCAGGACTTCTCAAAAATTGCAGCTCCTCTGACCAGGTTAACCAGGAAGAATCAAAAGTTTATGTGGACCGACCAGTGCGAAGAGAGTTTTGAAGAGCTTAAGAAGAGGTTGACTTCAGCACCAGTGTTAGCTTTGCCAGCTAGCAATGAGGATTTCACAGTTTTCTGTGATGCGTCCCATGTGGGACTGGGTTGTGTGTTAATGCAGAATGAAAGGGTAATTGCTTATGCTTCTAGACAGCTGAAGAAGCATGAGTTGAATTACCCCACACATGACCTGGAGATGGCAGCAGTAATCTTTGCACTCAAGATGTGGAGGCACTACCTCTATGGGGTTAAATATGAGATCTTCACGGATCATAAGAGCCTACAGTACATCCTGAGTCAAAGATATTTGAACTTGATACAGAGAAGATGGGTGGAACTGCTGAGTGATTATGATTGCAAGATTAAGTATCATCCCGGTAAGGCGAATGTTGTGACAGACACCCTAAGCCGGAAATCACTAGGCAGTTTATCCCACATATCAGCAGAGAGGAGGCCAGTAGTAAAGGAGTTTTACAAGCTCGTGGATGAAGGTCTTCAGTTGGAGTTGTCTGGTACAGGTGCTTTGGTAGCCCAGATGAGAGTGGCACCCGTGTTTCTGGAGCAGGTGGCTCAGAAACAGCATGAGGACCCAGAATTAGTGAAGATTGCCAGGACCATTCAGTCAGGCAAGGACAGTGAGTTCAGATTTGACAGTAAGGGGATCCTCCGCTATGGGAGTCGATTGTGTGTACCAGATGACATAGGGCTAAAAGGTGTAACGACCCCAAAATGCACCGTCACCGGCGCTAGGATTCAGGTCGGCTTAAGGCCGCCAGAACCCGTAGCAAGCCTGCTATACTCTCTGTGTACCTGTAAATCTCATACATGATCATACATTTTCTGTGAAAATAAAAACTCTTTTCTGAACCAAGGCTCAACCTGTGCATGCACTAGCTCTGTACTCTGTACTCTGTACTCTGTACCCCTGACTAGAGCTTGCTCTAGATGGGTTAACTCATACGTGTTAAGCCTGGTTTTTCACATACAGTAAAACATATATACATATACAGATCATGTACATAATAAACATCACTAAGTCAAGCACATTTCTAACTTTATACACAACTATTACATCTCTTTAATAGTACATGTCCACTCTAAGCTATTACAAATCTCTTTACTCTTTCTGTACTCTGTGGATCTCCTCTGTATACTGTATACTGAACCTGCAAAACTGGGGTTAAGGGAGTGGGATGAGCTCTATAGCCTAGTGAGTAGAACAGTAAAACATCTCAGTAAAATATGATCTCATGGAATGCACCATATCACAAACAATCCACATCAAGGGTCAACCTGTCACCACATAGTCCCCGTAACTCTGCCATGCCAGGACGTAGAATCGAGCACCTGGTCTTCCTGTCATATATGTATATGTGTATATAACACCTATGTACTTACCATTGCCAGGGCGTAGTCAAAGGCTCCTGGACTTTACTATATACCTGCCAGGGCGTAGTCAAAGGCTCCTGGACTTCTCTATGCCAGGGCGTAGTCAAAGGCTCCTAGACTTCTCTCAGAGACTATTGGATCATTCAGCATTCACCCACAACAACAATTAACTATGCAATGCAGCATATTCGTGAATTCTAATGCAAACAACCTGCTGTATACTCATGATGCATGAACTATGCTGAAAGCAGTTTATGTTTCAATTAAAAGTATTAAGTTTAGTTCCACTCACCTCTGGCTATCTGGACTGACTCTGCAGGCTCTGAAAACTCTGGAGCAGTACTCACTGCTGCTCTCTCTGGTTCCTCTGGTCTGTACCTATACAGATGGACTCAAATGAGGGACCAAAACAACTCTATGAAACTCCCCTAGAATCCCCTTAAACTCACTCTAACATCCATGCAAAGCATGCAAAGGAAAGCTGGACAGAACACTTTCGGCGGCAGGTTCGGCGGCCGAAAGTCCTCTCCAGAGACGAAACTCATGCACCTTCGGCGGCCGAATCTCTACTTTAGGCAGCCGAACCCTTTCGGGGGCAAGTTTCGGAGGCTGAAAGGCACTCCAGAGACGAAAGTCTCTAACCTTCGGCGGCACCTTCGGCGGCCGAACTCCCCTCCAGAGCCGAAAGTCCAAAGGCTCGAGGGCAAGCTTGGGCAGCCGAAGCCACCTCCTCATGGGTTCAGCGGCCGAATGTACCTTCGGCGGCCGAACCTGAGTTCATCCGCAAGGCAGAAACTTGCTCTGCCTCTCGCCAAAAGCACCAAAACCCTCTCAAACTCAACCACCTCAATTCCTCAACGTGCATATACCCAAGTATATGCTCAAAGGGGTCAAAAACTACCTTAAACCCCCAAACACACAACACAAACAACACAGAAACAAGCTTTACTCACAAAATCATCAAAACTTCACAAATAACCCTATTCATGCAACTCTCCCCCAAAACCACATAAAACCTTCAGAAAACATAAAAATAAGCTCAGGATCTTCACTTACCTCTTGAAACCAAGAAGATGAACGATCCTAACGTGGAGTTTTGGAGCAACTCTCCTTCAAACTCTCCAAACTTCACAACTTTGAGTTTTTAGCTTAAAACCTTCAAAATAACAGAAAAACTAATCAAATCTTTGCAAGATTGGATGAAAACATGTAAAATACTCAAGAAGGACAGAGTCTCACCTCAGAAATCGAAAGAAAACGGTGATGTTTATCCTTTCAATCGACTGAGGGCCATTTATAGGTGGCTGGCCAGACCACCTTCGGCGGCTACACGTGAAACCGAAAGCCATGCATGTTCGGCGGCCGAACCTCAACTTCGGCGGCCGAACCTGGCTTTTCTGCCTTGGTTCATTTCACTCAAAAACTCATTTCCTTATGCGTTAAAACTATGAAACATACCAAAACATGTTAGAAAAAACATCACTCTAACCCTTCTAGAGACTTCCGACATCCGAAACTCCATCGGAAAGTAGAATTCCGATGCCGAACTCTAGCCGGGTATCACATTCTCCCCCCTTAAGAACATTCGTCCTCGAATGTTCCTAAAACAAACAATTAACACATACAAAGGAGGAAACTAACCTCAAAACAAATATGGATACTGCTGGAGCATAGACTCCCGCGTCTCCCAGGTACATTCTTCTAGATTATGGTGGTTCCACAGAACTTTCACCATTGGGATCTCTTTGTTTCTTAGCTGTCTGATCTGTGTGTCCAGAATCTGCACTGGCTGCTCTATATAGGTGAGATCTGTAAGAATCTCCAACTCAGGCTCACTCAGAACCTGATTCGGATCTGACACAAACTGCCGTAGCATAGAAACATGAAATACCGGGTGAATTCTCTCCATAGAAGCAGGTAAATCCAGCTTATACGACACATTTCCGATCCTCTGCAAAATCTCAAAGGGTCCAATGTATCGTGGGGCTAACTTACCCTTCTTTCCAAAACGAACCACTCCTTTCATTGGAGACACTTTTAGCAATACCCAATTACCTTCCTGGAACTCTAACTGCTTTCTGCGAACGTCTGCATAACTTTTCTGTCTGCTCTGCGCTGTTCTGATTCTCTCTCTGATCATGGGCACCATTCTACTGGTAATCTCTACTAACTCTGGCCCTGCAAGAGCCTTCTCTCCTATCTCTTCCCAGCAAACAGGGGATCTGCACTTCCTCCCATACAAAGCTTCATAAGGAGCCATCCCTATGCTAGCATGATGGCTGTTATTGTAGGCAAACTCCACCAAAGGTAGATGCTGCCTCCAAGAACCACCAAAGTCTAACACACACAGTCGAAGCATATCCTCTATGGTTTGGATGGTCCTTTCTGACTGTCCATCAGTCTGTGGGTGGAAAGAAGTGCTAAAATCCAATCTCGTGCCCATCACACTCTGCAGACTTCGCCAAAATCTGGAGGTAAACTGAGGTCCTCTGTCTGAGACTATAGACACTGGAACTCCATGTAATCTCACTATCTCATCCAGATAGACCTGTGCCAACTTATCCACAGAATAGTTACTCCGTACTGGAAGAAAATGAGCAGATTTCGTGAGTCTGTCCATAATCACCCATATAGAGTCTATCCTGTTGGATGTTGTTGGTAAACCCATTACAAAATCCATAGCTATGTTCTCCCATTTCCATTCTGGAATCGGCAATGGGTTAAGTATTCCAGCTGGTTTCTGATGCTCTAGTTTCACCCTCTGGCAAACCTCATAGGCTGTCACAAACTGCGCCACTTCTTTCTTCATGGCTGGCCACCAATAGATCCTTTTTAGATCCTGGTACATCTTGGTGGCTCCTGGGTGAACACTATACCTCGCATTATGAGCTTCCCTCATAATGTCTTCCTTCACACTGCTCCTATCTGGTACACAAAGTCGACTCCCATAACGGAGGATCCCTTTGCTGTCAAATCTGAACTCTGCACTGTTGCCTGACTGAACAGTCCTGGCAATTTTCATCAACTCTGGGTCCTCGTGCTATTTCTGAGCTATCTGCTCCAGAAACACAGCTGTCACTCTCATCTGTGCTATCAACGCACCTGTACTAGATAACTCTAGTTGTAACCCCTCTTCTAAGAGCTTGTAAAGCTCCATCACGACTGGTCTCCGCTCTGCTGCTATATGGGATAAACTGCCTAGTGACTTCCGGCTTAGCGCGTCTGCCACAACATTCGCCTTACCCGAATGATACTGGATCTTACAATCATAATCATTGAGCAATTCTACCCATCTTCTCTGCCTCAAATTCAGCTCTCTCTGACTCAAGATGTACTGTAAACTCTTATGATCGGTGAAGATCTCGCATTTAACCCCGTAGAGGTAATGCCGCCACATCTTGAGTGCAAAAATAACTGCTGCTATCTCTAGGTCATGGGTAGGGTAATTCAACTCATGCTTCTTCAACTGTCTAGAAGCATAAGCTATCACTCTATCACTCTGCATCAAAACACAGCCCAATGCCACTCGAGATGCATCACATAACACTGTGAAATCCTCATTACTGACAGGCAGAGCTAACACTGGTGTTGTTGTCAATCTCCTCTTGAGCTCCTCAAAGCTCTCTTCGCACTGGTCTGACCAGACAAACTTCTGGTTCTTCTGAGTCAGTTTGGTCATAGGAGCAGCTATCTTTGAGAAGTTCTGAACGAATCTCCTGTAGTAACCTGCCAGTCCCAGAAAGCTTTTAATCTCAGTCACTGTAGTGGGTCTGGGCCAGTTAGCTACAGCCTCTATCTTCTTGGGGTCTACCTCAATACCATCTGCTGATACCACATGTCCCAAGAAGGAAATGCTCCTCAACCAAAACTCACACTTCGAGAACTTGGCATACAAACCATGCTCTCTCAGTGTCTGTAGAACTATCCTCAGATGCTGGGCATGCTCCTCTGCATCTCTGGAATACACTAATATATCATCGATGAAAACAAT
The DNA here is from genome assembly GCF_001659605.2 of Manihot esculenta. NCBI lineage: Eukaryota > Viridiplantae > Streptophyta > Magnoliopsida > Malpighiales > Euphorbiaceae > Manihot > Manihot esculenta. The sequence goes on from NC_035161.2 coordinate 12,464,589, forward strand.
GACAAAGTGATCCAGAAACTCACTGAACACTCTGTTCATGAGATCCATGAATGCTGTAGGGGCGTTAGTCAACCCGAACGGCATCACTAAGAACTCATAATGCCCATATCTGGTCCTGAAAGCTGTCTTTGACACATCTGCCTCTCTAACTCTCAACTGATGATATCCGGATCTCAGATCTATTTTAGAGAAACAACCTGCTCCAGCTAGCTGGTCAAATAGATCATCAATCCGAGGTAGAGGATACCTATTCTTGGTAGTGACCTTGTTCAACTGTCTGTAGTCGATACAAAGTCTGAGGGATCCATCCTTCTTTCTGACAAAGAGCACTAGAGCACCCCAAGGGGAGGTACTAGGGCGGATGAAAGCCTTATCTACCAAATCCTGCAACTGTTCTTTCAACTCTTTTAACTCTGCTGGCGCCATCCTGTAGGGAGGAATAGAGATAGGTCTGGTATCAAGCAGCAATTCTATTTCAAACTCTATCTCCCTTGTAATACCCGGCTAGAGTCCGGCACCGGAATTCCTGTTGTTTGGAGGAATCCGGGGTGTCGGAATTCTAGAAAAAGGTAGAATTTATGTTTTACTAAGTGGTCTGATTTGTAGTGATGTTTTACGGTTAATGGAAGTGAGTTTTGAGTTGAAATAACCTAAGGCAGTTGAGCCAAGTTCGGCCGCCGAAGATAAGTTCGGCCGCCGAAAGTGCTCAATATTCGGCTTCCGAATTCAGGTTCGGCCCCCGAATGTTGCATGGTTTTGCATGCGATTCGGCAGCCGAAGCTGAGTTGCTTAGCCAGCAGTTTTGTATCCCTTAGTCAGCATTTTGGACAGGTGTTATCACCAGCTCATGTCCAGACGTTGGCCACGTCTTCCCTGGTTTATTTGCTGAGTTTGAGCAGCTCATGCAGAGTGTTTTGATTGTGCACAAGGGTTTGAATGGTTTGAAGCAAAAAGCTAAGTTTGTGAGAGTTTGAGAGTTTGAGGAGAGTTGGTCCGTTTTTCTTGTTCAGAGTGTTCATCTTCGTGTTACAGGAGGTAAGTGATGCTCTTGAACATATTTTTATGTGTTTTCTGAAGGTTTTATGGAAGGGAAGGGAGAGAGATGCATGTTTAAGTGAGAAGTAGTGGTTTTGATGAAGTTATGCATGTATACATGTTTCTGTGTTTGTTTGATTTGTTGTTTGGGGTTATTAGATAGTTTTGGACCCCTGTGATCATATACATGCGTATATGTGTGTTGAGAAGTATGGTTTGAATGGGTGAAGGGAAGGAGAAGATGGTTTGCCGTTGAAGCTGAGTTCTGGATGAACTCAGGTTCGGCAGCCGAAGGTTCATTCGGCCGCCGAACCTCTTGCATGGTGGCTTAGGCTGCCACAGCTTGCCCCCGCGAGTTGTGCATGTTCGGCTCTGTTTGGGGGATTCGGCCGCCGAAGGTGCCGCCGAAGATGCTTGAGTTTCGTCTCTGGAGAGGACTTTCGGCCGCCGAACCTGCCGCCGAAAGTGTCCTGTCCAGCTTTCTTTTGCATGCTTTGCAGGGATAGTTGAGTGAGTTTAAGGGGATTCTTGGGGAAGTTTAAGAGAGTTATTCTACGCTTGTTTGGTCCCTCATTTGAGTCCATCTGTATAGGTACAGACCAGAGGAACCAGAGAGAGCAGCAGTGAGTACTGCTCCAGAGGTTCAGAACCTGCAGAGTCAGTCAGTCCAGATAGCCAGAGGTGAGTGGAACTAAACTTATGCCTTTTAATTGTAGTACTGCTCCAGAGGTTCAGAACCTGCAGAGTCAGTCAGTCCAGATAGCCAGAGGTGAGTGGAACTAAACTTATGCCTTTTAATTGAACCACAAACTGCTTTTAGCATATCTCATGCATCATGATTATGCCATAGGTTGATTGCATTAGTAGTCACGAATATGTTGCATTGCATTGTTATTCGGTGATGTGAGTGAATGCTGAATGATCCAATAGTCTCAGACAGGAAGTCCAGGAGCCTTTGACTACGCCCTGGCAGGTATAGCAAAGTCCAGGACCTTTGACTACGCCCTGGCAGGTATATAGTAAAGTCCAGGAGCCTTTGACTACGCCCTGGCAATGGTAAGTACAGAGGTGTTATATACACATATACATATAAGACAGGAAGACCAGGTGCTCGATTCTACGCCCTGGCACAGAGTTACTGGGACTATGTGGTGACAGGTTTACTCTTGATGTGGCTTGTTTGTGATATGGTGCATTTCATGCGATCATATTTTACTAAGATGATTTACTGTTCTACTCACTGGGCTATAGAGCTCATCCCACTCCCTTAACCCCAGTTTTGCAGGTTCAGTGTACAGTGTACAGGGACAGTCCAGCAGAGTACAGGAAAAGTAAAGAGATCTGTAATAGCTTAGAGTGGACATGTAATATTAAAGAGATGTAATAGTTGTTGCTTGACCTAGTGATGTATGTTTTGTACATGATCTGTATATATATATATGTTTTCTTGTATGTGAAAACCAGGCTTAACAGGTATGAGTTAACCCATCTAGAGCAAGCTCTAGTCAGGGATACAGAGTACAGAGTACATGAGTACAGAGTACAGAGACAGTGCATGCACAGGTTAAGCCTTGGTTCAGAAAAGAGTTTTATTTTCACAGACAATGTATGATCATGTATGAGGTTTACAGGTACACAGAGAGTCTAGCAGGCTTGCTACGGGTTCTGGCGGCCTTAAGCCGACCTGAATCCTAGCGCCGGTGACGGTCCATTTTGGGGTCGTTACATCCCTACCAGGTGGTAGTCCTGGTAAATCGTCTGGGAACACATCGAGAAACTCTCGGACTACTGGTACTGTGGCTGGTTCCCTAACCTGACTGTCTAGCTCTCTCACATGAGCTAGAAACCCCTGACAATCCCTCCTAAGCAAACGACGAGCCTGAAAGGCTGAAATCAAACCTCTAGGTGTACCTCTCCTGTCTCCTCTGAAGACACACTCTGACCCATCCTGATCTCTGAGACTAACTATCTTCTCTCTACAGTCCAAAGTAGACTATATGCAGATAGCCAATCCATCCCTAGAATGACATCAAAATCTGTCAAGTCTAGAACCACAAGGTCAGCTGGAAGGCATCTACCCTCTATGAACACTAGACTGAAATGACAGACTGACACTGCCACTGATGGGTCACACTTAGGTCCACTGACCTAGAGAGGATACTCTAACTCAGAACTGATCAAACCCAAGCTCTCTATGGCTCTCGAAGCAATAAAGGAATGAGAAGCACCGGGGTCCATCAAAGCATACACATCTGAACACCCAATGATGAGATTACCTGACACCACTGTGTTCGATGTGTTAGCCTCCTCCTGTGTCACAGTGAAAATCCGTGCTGGGGCTACCGGATTTCCACCTTGGGAACCTGCTGCTGAAGTAGAGGCTGCCCCTCTCCCTCTACCTCTGCCACTACTCTGAGGCAGGACTGGAGCTGCTGGCTGTACCACACTGCCTGAACTCATCTGCTGGGATGGTGCAAAAGTCACCTGAGGACAATCCCGAGCAATATGCCCTTCCTGTCCACATCTAAAACAAGCTGTAGATCCCAACCGACAAGCTCCTCCATGTGGTCTTCCACATCTTCTGCATACTGGAGCTGTGCCAGAGCTTGAGCCACTACCTATTCCCAGACCTGACTTGACTTTATTCCAGAACTTACTCTTTGTTCCTTTTGCTCTATCCCATCTCTTGCTGCCTAAAGTTGCTGCACTGGGGGCCTTAGAACCCGAAGCCTGTGTCTTTGACTGTTTTTGAATATTGGCACTAGCTTTCATTTTCCTGGCTGCGTCCACTATAGTGTGGAAACTCTCCTTTTCTGCTGGAAGAATCAAGGACGAATACCTGGGATGCAGTCTCATATTATATCTCCTTGCCTTCTTCTGATCCGTATCATAGGCTTGACCCACATACTGAAGCAAATCCAGGAACTTATCTGTGAATTCATCAACACTCATCTCATCTGTTTGTCGCAACTGTTCGAACTCTATGACTTTCATCTCCCTAGAACTATCAGGAAAAGCCCACCCTGCAAACTCATTGGCGAACTCTCCCCAAGACATACTGTCCACCCTGGGTTCCACATAATTCTTAAACCATTCTCTGGCCTTCTTGCATTTGAGTGTAAACCCTGCCATCTCAATGGCTCTACTATCATCAGCTCCCAATTCACTAGTTATCATCCTAACTGATCTGAGGTATTCAAATGGATCATCTCCCGTGTTATATTTAAGAGCATCCAATTTCAAGTACTCCGTCATTTGCACTTTACCTCCAGATGAGCTAGGTTGATGTCTGTCAACAACAGGGGTTACTGGTTCTGGTGGTGGTGGTACTGGGTCATTTAGCTCTGGGTGTGCTGCACTTGGATGGGTAGGGGAAGGTGGATACATAGGATATGGTGGGTAATAAGGAGGATAAGGCATATATGGCATGTAAGGAGGATATGGGACAAAACTAGAGTACTCCGACATACCTCCCATCGGATACTCAGGGTCCTGCGGAAAGGCTGGATAACCAAAACCTGAGGCCTGAGCGCCTCTCTGCGACTCTCCCATACCTTCCTCAAATCTGCCTATACCCATGCTGTCATCTCTAGACTGGTCAATTTCCATAGCCTCCCTCCTTTCCTCTGATCTTTCTCCTCTCGCTGTACCTCTTCTGCTCTCGTGGACAGACCTTCGAGGGTCTATTGACGTACCTTCCCTGCTAGATCTCTGAGACCTTGCCCTTGGCAATGCAGGAGGACGAGCAGTTGGTCTCTCACTATCTGGTGGGACTCCAGTCAATCGAGCTGATCGACGAGTTCCTCTCATCTTTACTCTCTGGAAAACAACACAGAAGATAGCACTTTAGCACAAAAACATCACATATCAATAAGGCACATGCATAACATAACAGTTAAACAGATAGGACTCAACACCCTATCCTAGTGGACATGATTTCCTATTGTGCTTGACCACTTCTAACCTCTATGAGCCCGACACTGTCTCTATAGGTCCGATCATGTGAACCTAGGGCTCTGATACCAATCTGTAACAACCCCAAAATGGACCGTCACCGGCGCTAGGATTCAGGTCGGCTTAAGGCCGCCAGAACCCGTAGCAAGCCTGCTATACTCTCTGTGTACCTGTAAATCTCATACATGATCATACATTTTCTGTGAAAATAAAAACTCTTTTCTGAACCAAGGCTCAACCTATGCATGCACTAGCTCTGTACTCTGTACTCTATACTCTATACTCTGTACTCTGTACTCTGTACTCTGTACCCCTGACTAGAGCTTACTCTAGATGGGTTAACTCATACGTGTTAAGCCTGGTTTTTCACATACAGTAAAACATATATACATATACAGATCATGTACATAATAAACATCACTAAGTCAAGCACATTTCTAACTTTATACACAACTATTACATCTCTTTAATAGTACATGTCCACTCTAAGCTATTACAAATCTCTTTACTCTTTCTGTACTCTGTGGATCTCCTCTGTATACTGTATACTGAACCTGCAAAACTGGGGTTAAGGGAGTGGGATGAGCTCTATAGCCCAGTGAGTAGAACAGTAAAACATCTCAGTAAAATATGATCTCATGGAATGCACCATATCACAAACAATCCACATCAAGGGTCAACCTGTCACCACATAGTCCCCGTAACTCTGCCGTGCCAGGGCGTAGAATCGAGCACCTGGTCTTCCTGTCATATATGTATATGTGTATATAACACCTCTGTACTTACCATTGCCAGGGTGTAGTCAAAGGCTCCTGGACTTTACTATATACCTGCCAGGGCGTAGTCAAAGGCTCCTGGACTTCTCTATGCCAGGGCGTAGTCAAAGGCTCCTGGACTTCTCTCAGAGACTATTGGATCATTCAGCATTCACCCACAACAACAATTAACTATGCAATGCAGCATATTCGTGAATTCTAATGCAAACAACCTGCTGTATACTCATGATGCATGAACTATGCTGAAAGCAGTTTATGTTTCAATTAAAAGTATTAAGTTTAGTTCCACTCACCTCTGTCTATCTGGACTGACTCTGCAGGCTCTGAAAACTCTGGAGCAGTACTCACTGCTGCTCTCTCTGGTTCCTCTGGTCTGTACCTATACAGATGGACTCAAATGAGGGACCAAAACAAATCTATGAAACTCCCCCAGAATCCCCTTAAACTCACTCTAACATCCATACAAAGCATGCAAAGGAAAGCTGGACAGAACACTTTCGGCGGCAGGTTCGGCGGCCGAAAGTCCTCTCCAGAGACGAAACTCATGCACCTTCGGCGGCCGAATCTCTACTTTCGGCAGCCGAACCCTTTCGGGGGCAAGTTTCGAAGGCTGAAAGGCACTCTAGAGACGAAAGTCTCTAACCTTCGGCGGCACCTTTGGCGGCCGAACTCCCCTCCAGAGCTGAAAGTCCAAAGGCTCGGGGGCAAGCTTGGGCAGCCGAAGCCACCTCCTCATGGGTTCGGCGGCCGAATGTACCTTCAGCGGCCAAACCTGAGTTCATCCGCAAGGCAGAAACTTGCTATGCCTCTCGCCAAAAGCACCAAAACCCTCTCAAACTCAACCACCTCAATTCCTCAACGTGCATATACTAAAGTATATGCTCAAAGGGGTCAAAAACTACCTTAAACCCCCAAACACACAACACAAACAACAAAGAAACAAGCTTTACTCACAAAATCATCAAAACCTCACAAATAACCCTATTCTTGCAACTCTCCCCTAAAACCACATAAAACCTTCAGAAAACATAAAAACAAGCTCAGGATCTTCACTTACCTCTTGAAACCAAGAAGATGAACGATCCTAACGTGGAGTTTTGGAGCAACTCTCCTTCAAACTCTCCAAACTTCACAACTTTGAGTTTTTAGCTTAAAACCTTCAAAATAACAGAAAAACTAATCAAATCTTTGCAAGATTGGATGAAAACATGTAAAATACTCAAGAAGGACAGAGTCTCACCTCAGAAATAGAAAGAAAACGGTGATGTTTATCCTTTCAACCGACTGAGGGCCATTTATAGGTGGCTAGCCAGACCACCTTCGGCGGCCACACGTGAAACCGAAAGCCATGCATGTTCGGCGGCCGAACCTCAACTTCGGCGGTCGAACCTGGCTTTTCTGCCTTGGTTCATTTCACTCAAAAACTCATTTCCTTATGCGTTAAAACTATGAAACATACCAAAACATGTTAGAAAAAACATCACTCTAACCCTTCTAGAGACTTCCGACATCCGAAACTCCATCGGAAAGTAGAATTTCGATGCCGGACTCTAGCCGGGTATTACAAAAGGAGATATTATGAGAGAGGCTCATAATGCAAGATACAGCGTTCACTCCGGAGCCACCAAGATGTTTCAAGATTTGAAGAAAGTTTATTGGTGGCCAGCGATGAAGAAAGAAGTGGCACAATTCGTGTCAGCCTGTGAAGTGTGTCAGAGGGTGAAGCTGGAACATCAGAAGCCGGATGGAATGCTTAACCCGCTACCTATTCCAGAGTGGAAATGGGAGAATATAGCTATGGACTTCGTAGTGGGGTTACCGGCGACGCCCAACAGATTGGACTCCATATGGGTGATTGTGGACAGACTCACCAAATCTGCTCACTTCATCCCTGTCAGGAGTGGCTATTATGTGGACAAGTTGGCGCAGGTGTATGTAGATGAGATCGTCAGGCTGCATGGGGTTCCTGTTTCAATAGTGTCTGATAGAGGACCCCAGTTCACCTCCAGGTTTTGGCGGAGTTTGCAGAATGCCATGGGTACCAGGTTGGATTTCAGTACTGCCTTCCACCCCCAGACTGACGGACAGTCAGAAAGGACCATCCAGACTATCAAGGATATGCTTAGAATGTGTGTGCTAGATTTTGGCGGTTCTTGGAGGCAGCATCTACCCTTGGTGGAGTTTGCCTACAATAACAGCCATCATGCTAGCATCGGGATGGCTCCATATGAAGCTTTATACGGAAGGAAGTGCAGGTCACCTGTTTGCTGGGAGGAAGTTGGAGAGAAGGCCTTGGCAGGGCCTGAGCTAGTAGAGATTACCAGCAAGGTGGTACCCATAATCAGAGAAAGGATCAAGACTGCTGCAAGCAGACAGAAGAGTTATGCAGACATCCGCAGACGGCAAGTAGAGTTTCAGGAGGGGGATCTGGTATTGCTCAAGGTGTCTCCAATGAAAGGAGTGGTTCGGTTCGGAAAGAAAGGTAAACTGACTCCACGGTACATCGGACCCTTTGAAGTCTTGCAAAAGATTGGGAATGTATCGTACAAGTTGGATTTACCTGCTTCTATGGAAAGAATCCATCCGGTTTTCTATGTTTCCATGTTGAGGAAGTTTGTGTCAGATCCGAGCAAGGTTCTTAGTGAGCCTGATGTGGAGATCCAAGAGGATCTCACTTATGTTGAGCAGCCAGTACGGATCCTAGACACCCAGATCAGGAAGCTGAGAAACAAGAAAATCCCGATGGTGAAAGTCTTGTGGAACCACCACAATATGGAAGAATGCACTTGGGAGACACGGGAGTCCATGCTCCAGCAATACCCTTATCTTTTCTGAGGTTAGTTCCTTGTGAGTTTTATGTGCTTTGTATGTGTGATATGTGTATGCCATGCTATGTGCTAGTTGAGGAACATTCGGGGACGAATGTTCTTAAGGGGGGGAGAATGTAATACCCGGCTAGACTCTGGTATCGGAATTCCTACCGTCCGGTGGAATCTCGGATGTCGGAGACCTCTAGAAGGGTAAAACCATGTTTTCATAAAATGTTTTAATGTGTTTTATGTTTTAAGCATGAAAGAAAATGAGTTTTTGTATGAAAATAACCTTGGAGGAAAACCCAGGTTCGGCCGCCGAACCTCAAGTTCGGCCGCCGAACATGCAGGCATTTCGGGTGTGCCTTAGGCCCCGAAGGCATAAGTGAGGGAATTCCAGGTTCGGCCGCCGAACCTCAAGTTCGGCCGCCGAACCTCAAGTTCGGCCGCCGAACATGGCATGCATGCGGAGGCACGTTCGGCCCCCGAACGTGGCCTGGCCAGCCGGTATAAAAGGGTCCCTTAGCCGAAAATGGGCGAGCTTTTCTCCCCATTGTCAGCCAAGGTGAGCTCTCCGCCGTTCCTCACCAATCTTTGAGTTCTTCCTTCAAATCTTTCACGATTTTTACAAGTTTTCATCTTGTTTTGAAGATTTTCAAGTTTTGAGCAAGTTTTGAGCTTGGAGACCCAAGGAAGTTGAAAATCTCCCATCTCCAAGTTTAGACTGTCCCTCTCTCGATCTTCAAGAGGTAAGGGCCGATCTTGAACTCATTTCATGTTTTAAGTAAGTTTTATGAAGATCTATGGGGTAGAATGGCATGTATAGGTTTATATGAGTTTTTGAGTTAATGTTGTGTTTTTGAACAATGTGGCTTGCAAATGCATGTTTGATGTGTTGTAGATGGGGCTTAGGATGGTTTGAAGCCCCTAGGAGCTTGTATGCTTGTGTATGTGTGTTGTAGAATAGGTTTATGCATGTTTGGATGGAATGGGAGGCGTATATGCATAGAAGAGCTGAGTTTCTGCCACTAAGGGAGAAACCAGGTTCGGCAGCCGAAGGAACTTTCGGCCGCCGAACATGCTTGTGGAAGCAGCCTTCGGCTGCCGAAGCTTGCCCCCGAAAGGAGACTTTCGTCTCTATCTGGGAGTTTCGGCCACCGAAGGTGCCGCTGAACATGCCTGACTTTCGGCTCTGGAGGGACTTTCGGCCGCCGAACCTGCCGCCAAAAGTGCCCTGTCCAGCCCTCTTTTGCATGTTTTTCTATGGTTGTTTCATGATGTTTTAGGGGGTTTTTGGGGAATGTTTTTAGAGTTATGTTCTAGTTGTTTGGTCCCTCATTTGAGTCCACCTGTGTAGGTTCGGACCCAAGGAACCGAGGACCCCAGCAGTGAGTTCAGCTGCTTCTGAGTCGGTAGAGCTTCAGCCTGAGGTGAGTGGAATAACTCGTATGCTTTTAACTAAATAAATCAGTTTTAGCATGATTCACGCATCATGAATGCCATGAGGTATAATAGGGTGTTTGCATTAGATTCACGAATATGTTGCATTGCATAAATTGTTGTTGATGTGGATGAATGTTGAATGATCCTTTAGTCCTCGTATGATATGATATAATGATGATACGGTACGGAAGACCAGTGAGGCCCATTCTACGCCCCTGGCACAGTTGGACCATGTTATGTTATGTTATGTAAGAGAAAGACCAACGAGGCCCATTCTACGCCCCTGGCACAGTTGGACCATGTAGGGAACTATTGGTGACAAATTCATCCTTGATGTGATTAGCTGTGATGTGATGCATTTCATGTTATCATATGTTTTAAATGTTTTATTATTCTGCTCACTGGGCTCTAGTAGCTCACCCTTTTCCCTAATCCCCCAGGTTTGCAGGTACATGGTAGACCAGGAGGTCAGCAAGAGTAATGAAGTCTTGTGTATGAAATAGTTAGAATGTGGACATGACAAATTGTATAATGATGTAGAGATGGGAATAGTTATGTAATGTAATGACATTGAGGATTAGAGATTGTGCTTGACCCTATGTGTATGGTATCCCTTTTAATACATGATCTTAGATGTTTTATAATGCTTATGTAAACCAACTCAACACATGTTATGCCACCCATTGGGGGCATTGATGAAGTCCTACAGAGGGGCCAATGTTTATGATTATGTTTATGTTCAGTGCATGCACAGGTTGAGTTGGTGTATGAGAGAATGAATGAAAGAAAAGTTTTAATTTTTATGTATGTTGTTGATCATGTATGGGATTAATCAGGTTCACAGGATGCATGTTAGGCTTGCTACGGGTCCCGGCGGCCTTAAGCCGACCTGGATCCTAGCGCCGGTAGCGGTCCGATTTTCGGGTCGTTACATGGGCCGTCGAAGAAAGAGCTCGAGGCGAAACTTTCACCAGGAGTAAGAGAAGAAGATAAAGCATTCCTATTCATCTTAAAAGGAAACGAAAAACAGAAATTACCTTAAAAGCAAGGGAGTATAAAGGAGAAAGAAGGAGCGATCGAGTCTTTCAGGAAGCAAATATTACAATTGTAAGCAAAAGTGATTTTGGAGAAGAAGAAAGGCTCTTATAAGACGGTTTTGATGGTAGGCTTTAAATGTGACTCGAGAAACAGGGCAGCCATCATTGAAGAGCTAGGTAAGCAAAATGGCATGAGCAGAAAAAGACCAATCTCAATGGTCCATGTGCCCCAAATCGTGAGAACAATTGTCCTCTTTGAACCTAAAGAATCGAAGAAACTACAAGAAACTTGATATTTTGTGACAAATTACCTTTTGACAATATAAATTTTATCATTAAAAGGTCACATAATATGACAAAAATAATTAATTGTCATGGAAAATAACTTGTAATGACAATATATGATTGTATCATTATAATATAATAGATTCATCACCTAATATGTACATTTGATGACAACTTATAAATATTTGTCACATTATATGTTTGATATTATATTTCCTTCAAAATTTTGGCACCAAATTATTTGTTAATAAAAAAATTTATTTTTATTACAAAAGAAAATTATAATAAAAGAAAATTTTATTATGATGTATATGGTATTATCATGAAAAAAATTATTATAATACGAGTTATAATAATTGTCAAAAAAATTGAAGATAAATTTTTATTAATATTTTATAGTAGAATTATATTGTGACAATATTTTTATTTTATGACCATATATAATGTGGCAATATAAGTACTATTAGTGACTAAATGTTAGACTTGTTACCTATAATATACATTTGATGACAAGTTATAAATATTTGTTACATTATATGCTTATATTATATTTTTCCTCTAAAATTTTAGCACCAAATTCTTTGTTGATAAAAATATTTATTTTACTACAAAAAAAATTTGTAGTAAAAGAAATTTTATTATAACTATATGATATTGTTACGAAAAAAAATTATTTAATAACGAGTTATAATAATTGTCATAATAAAAAATTTAAATATAAATTTCTACCAATCTTTTACCGTAGAAATTTTACTGTGACAATATTTTAATTTTATGACAATATATAATGTGGTAACATGGACACTATTACTGACAAAATATTATATTCGTCACCTAATATGTACATTTGATGACAAGTTATAAATATTTATAATATTGTATGTTTGATGTTGTACTTCTCTCTAAAATTTTAGTGCCAAATTTTTTGTTGACAAAAGAAATTATTTTATTATAAAAAATTGTAACAAAAGAAAATTTTATTGCGACATACATGGTATTGTCACGAAATAAATTATTTAATGACGAGTTATAATAATTGCCATTAAAAAATTTAAAGATAAATTTGTATCAATCTTTTATAGCATAAATTGTATAGTAATAAATTATTTTAATTTTATTACAATATATAATGTGGCAATATGAATACTATTAGTCACAAAATGTTAAATTTATTACTTAATATATTTTTTATGATGAATTATATAATTTATCATTAACTATTTTTCAGACAATTATCTCAAACCAATTTTAGAAATATTATATGACTATCAAATATTTGATTATAAATTATTTTTTTATAATTTAAAAAAATATGAAATATGAATATTCAGTAAGTTATTTTTACTGTTTCATATGATTATATAAAAATATATTTCATACAATGATTATTGTTATTTTTAATATATTAATTATACTTGATAGTGATTTATGATTTATATTACTCATTCAATATTTTATAATTAAAAAATAAATAATTTAAAAAATATATTTAAAAAAAAGACCATAATATTTTATTTATCACCATAAAATATAAATTTATATATTGATAGATTTAACAATAAAACATAGTTATTTGTCATCTATAGGGGTGTAAACGAAGCAAACTGCTCGTGAGCTATTCTGTAATACCCGGCTAGACTCCGGTATCGGAATTCCTACCGTCCGGTGGAATCTCGGATGTCGGAAGCCTCTAGTAGGGTAGAAGCATGTTTTCATAAAATGTTTTAAGGTATTTCATGGTTTTAAGTAAAATGGAAATGAGTTTTTGCATGAAAACAACCTTGAAGGAAAACTCAGGTTCGGCCGCCGAACCTCAAGTTCGGCCGCCGAACATGCATGCCTTCGGGAGCGCCTTTAGGCCCCGAAAGCACAAGTGAGGGAAGTCCAGGTTCAGCCGCCGAACCTCAAGTTCGGCCGCCGAACATGGCATGCATGCGGAGGCACGTTCGGCCCCCGAACGTGGCCTGGCCAGCCACTATAAAAGGGTCCCTTAGCCGAAAATGGGCGAGCTTTCTCCCCATTTCCGGCCAAGGTGAGCTCTCCGCCGCCCCTCACCGATCTTGAGTTCTTTCCTTCCCATCTTACTCGATTTTCATGAGTTTTTATTTGGTTTTGAAGATTTTCAAGCTTTGAGCAAAGTTTTGGAGCTTTGAGGTTCAAGAACTCAAAACCTCCCACCTCCGAGTTTAGGACGTCTCTCCCTCGATCTACAAGAGGTAAGAGCCGATCTTAAGCTCATTTTATGTTTAAAGTAAGTTTTAAGTGGATCTATGGGGTAGAATGCATGTTTAGCTCATAGTTAGTTTTATGGGTTTTATATGTGTTTTTGAGCAATGTGAGTTGCTTGTGTTGTTGCTATGTGTTGTAGTTGGGGTTTAAGTTAGTTTGAAGCCCCTAGGAGCCAATGTATGTGTTTTTGCATGTTTTGGTTGAGCTAAATGCATGATTGGTTAGTTTTGGAGGCACAAATGCATAAGGGAGCCAAGTTTCTGCCCTTTGGCAGAAACCAGGTTCGGCAGCCGAAGGAACTTTCAGCCGCCGAACATGGCTGGGGAGGCAGGCCTTTCGGCTGCCGAAGTTGCCCCCGAAAAGAGACTTTCGTCTCTGTTTGGGACTTTCGACCGCCGAAGGTGCCGCCGAACATGCATGAGTTTCGCCTCTGTCTGGGAGTTTCGGCCGCCGAAGGTGCCGCCGAACCTGCCTGACTTTCGGCTCTGGAGGGACTTTCGGCCGCCGAACCTGCCGCCGAAAGTGCCCTGTTCAGCCATTTCTTGCATACTTTTCTATGATTATTCCATGATGTTTTAGGGGGTTTTTGGGGAATAGTTTAGAGTTATGTTCATGTATGTTTGGTCCCTCATTTGAGTCCACCTGTGTAGGTTCGGACTCGAGGAACCGAGAACCCCAGCAGTGAGTCTGTTGCCCCAGTGTCTGGTCAGAGCTATCCAGAGGTGAGTGGAATAACTTATTATGTTTTAAAGCAAAAAATGAACTTTTAGCATGTTTCACGCATCATGAATGCCATGTGATGATTAGGTTGCTTGCACTAGAATTCACGAATATGTTGCATTGCATATTTTTATGTTGATGTGGATGAATGTTGGATGATCCATAGCCCTCGATCTATGATATGACGATATGATATGTACGGTACGGAAAGTAAGACCAGTGGGACCCATTCTACGTTCGCTGGCACTATGTAAGGGAAAGACCAGGACCCATTCTACGTTCTGGCACAGTTGGACACTGTTATGTTATGATATGTAAGGGAAAGACCAGGACCCATTCTACGTTCTGGCACAGTTGGACCATGTAGAGGGCTATTGGTGACAAGTTCATCCTTGATGTGATTAGCTGTGATGTGATGCATTCCATGATCCATATGATTTAAATGTTTTTATTATTCTGCTCACTGGGCTCTAGTAGCTCATCCCTCTCCCTTTTCCCCAGGATTGCAGGTACAGGGTAGACCAGGAGATCCATAAGAGTATTGAAGTCCTGTGCATGTAATAGATAGTGTGGACATGATAAATGTATTAATGTTATGTAAAGTATAGTTTCAGTCATGTAATGATATTGAGGATTAGATATTGTGCTTGACATTGTGTATGAGGAATCCCTTTTATTACATGATCAAAAATGTTTTATAATGTTCATGAAAGCCAACTCATCTCCTGTTGTATCACCCGTTGGGGCATTGATGGGTTCCCACAGAGGGATCACGATTATGATCATGACTATGTACATGTATGTTCAGGTTGAGTTGGATGTTTGAAGGAAAAGTTTTAAATTTTTATGTATGTTGTTGATCATGTATGGGATTAAACAGGTTTTCAGGATGTATGTTAGGCTTGCTACGGGTCCCGGCGGCCTTAAGCCGACCTGGATCCTAGCGCCGGTAGTGGTCCGATTTTCGGGTCGTTACAGAATGGTATCAGAGCCCTAGGTTCATAGGATCGGACCTAGAGTGTCGGGCTCATAGATGTTCTAGAAGGTCAAGCACAATAGGAAAGATCATGTCCACTAGGATAGGATGTGGAGTCCTGTCTTGTATGATGATGTGAAATGCCATGATTTTATACATGTGCATTGATGTTATGATATGAATGATGTATATGTGATGAGGGTTCATGTGTGCCCACATGAACCATATGATGCTAATGTTTGTATGATGTGTACTGTTTTTCAGAAAACAGGATGAGAGGAACCCGTCGATCTGCACGATTGACTGGAGTGCCACCTGAGGATGAGGGCACGAGCGCCCGTCCTCCTACATTGCCTAGGGCAATGTCTTGTAGAGCCAATAGAGAAAGAGTGTCAAGGGACTCTAGAAGGTCTTTTGATGCTAGCAGAAGGGGGACAGATAGGGGAGGAAGTTCTTCAGATGTGAGGGAGGTTACGGAAGAGGAGCAGAGGAGGGATGGGAACCTGGATGTGAGCATGGAGGAAGAAGGGACAGGGGAGTCGCAGGGAGGCGTTCAGGCCTCGGGGTATGGTTTTCCACCCCACTATCCACCCTTCCCACAGGGTTCAGGATATCCGATGGGAGGTACATCGGATTACTCCAGCTTTAACCCCTACCCTACCTACATGCCTTATCCACCTTTCTATCCACCTTACACACAGTACCCAGCTTATCCACCCTCACCTTTCTATCCAAACCCGACAAACCCCACCTCGGGGAATGCTGCACCCCCACCTCCACCACCTACAGAACCAGCAGCCCCAGTTACTCAACCTCCCAGACCTAGCTCAGCCGATGGGAGTAAAGTAAAGATGACAGATTACCTTAAGCTGGATGCTCCCAAATACAAGTCAGGGGATGACCCCTTTGAGTATCTGAGAGTGGTGAAGACAATAACTAATGAGCTAGGGGCAAATGACAGCAGGGCCATTCAGATGGCAGGGTTCACTTTAAAGTGCAAGAAGGCACGGGAATGGTTCAAGTGTTATGTGGACCCGAGACTAGACGGTATGACATGGGAGGAATTTGCGAATGAGTTCGCTGGAAGGGCTTTTCCAGACAGTTCCAGAGAACTGAAAATGATTGAGTTTGAGCAACTGAGGCAGTCAGAGCACATGGGTGTAGAGGAGTTCACGGATAAATTCTTAGAGCTATTGCCTTTTTCAGGGCAAACTCTAGATTCAGATACGAAGAAAGCCAAGAGGTATGTCATGAAACTGCATTCTAGGTACTCCTCGTTGATTCAGTCAGCTGAGAGAGAAAGTTTCCACACTGTGGTAGATATGGCTCGAAGAATGGAGGCAAGTGCTATAGTTGAGGGGTCAGTGAAGCAGTCAGTGACCCAGTCTTCAGGGGTTAAGACCCCAGGCAGAGGAGGACCAGGTTTCTCTTCTCAGAGCTCAGGTAAGAAGAGGTGGGATAACACCACCAAGAAGCCGAAGAAGAATAAGTTTTGGAATAAGTTGAAATCCGGTCTGGGATTTGGCGGTGGCTCGAGCTCAGGCTCAGATGGTACAGAATGTCAGAGATGTGGAAGACCGTACAGGGGAGTGTGTCGAGCTGGGACTAATACATGTTTCAGATGTGGATAGGAGGGACACATAGCTCGGGAGTGTCCTAGAGCGCCTTTTATGGGCCAGCCCCAGCAGACAGCTTCTGGTAGTGTGGCACAGCCAGCAGCTCCAGCCACAACTCAGGGCAGTGGCAGAGGTAGAGGGAGAGGGGCAGCCTCTTCTTCTGGTTCCCGAGGTGAAGGTCCATCAGCTCCAGCCAGGATCTTCACCATGACTCAGCAGGAGGCTAACACATCCAACACCGTGGTGTCAGGTAATCTTGTCATTGGGTGTTCTGATGTGTATGCATTAATGGACCCGGGTGCATCTCATTCATTTATTGCTCCGAGAGCCGTTGAGAGGTTGGGTCTGATAGTCTCTGGGTTAGAGTGTCCCCTATGGGTCAGTGGACCCAAGTGTGACCCGTCAGTGGCAGAGTCAGTCTGCCAGTACAGTCCAGTTTTTGTTGAGGGAAGATGCCTCTCCGCCGACCTTGTGGTTCTAGATTTGACAGACTTTGACGTCATTCTAGGGATGGATTGGCTATCTACCCATGGTGCTACCTTGGACTGCAGGGACAAGGTAGTCAGGTTCAGAGATCAGAATGGGTCAGAGGTCGTCTTCAGAGGAGACAAGAGGGGCACACCTAGAGGTCTGATATCAGCTCTTCAGGCTCGTAGGTTGCTTAGGAAGGGATGTCAGGGGTACTTAGCTCATGTGAGAGAGCTAGACAGTCAGGTCAGGGAGCCAGCCTCGGTGCCAGTTGTCAGAGAGTTTCAGGATGTCTTCCCAGATGAGCTTCCAGGTTTACCACCTGCTAGGGAGATAGAGTTCGAGATAGAGTTGATGCCTGGAACTAGACCGATCTCTATCCCTCCCTACAGGATGGCCCCAGCCGAGTTGAAGGAGTTGAAAGAGCAGTTGCAGGAGCTAGTAGAAAAGGGCTTCATCCGACAGAGTACCTCACCTTGGGGTGCTCCGGTCTTGTTTGTGAGAAAGAAGGATGGGTCCCTCAGACTTTATATCGACTACAGGCAGTTGAACAAAGTCACTACCAAAAATAGGTACCCTCTACCAAGGATCGATGATCTATTTGACCAGCTAGCAGGAGCGGGTTGTTTCTCTAAAATAGATCTAAGATCGGGGTACCATCAGCTAAGGATAAGGGATGAAGATGTGCCGAAGATAGCTTTCAGGACCAGATATGGGCATTTTGAGTTCCTTGTGATGCCGTTCGGGTTAACCAACGCCCCTGCAGCATTCATGGACCTCATGAACCGAGTATTTAGCCAATACCTGGATCACTTTGTTATTGTCTTCATAGATGATATCTTAGTGTATTCCAGGAACGCAGAGGAGCATGCCCATCATCTGAGGTTGGTTCTGCAGACTTTGAGGGAACATGGCTTGTATGCCAAGCTCTCTAAATGTGAGTTCTGGCTGAGGAGCATTTCGTTCTTAGGGCATGTGGTGTCGGAAAATGGTATAGAGGTAGACCCCAAGAAGACAGAAACTGTGGCTAACTGGCCTAGACCCACTTCGGTGACAGAGATTAGAAGTTTCTTGGGTTTGGCAGGTTACTACAGGAGGTTCGTTCAGGACTTCTCAAAGATAGCAGCTCCTCTGACCAGACTAACCAAGAAGAATCAGAGGTTTGTGTGGACCGACCAGTGCGAAGAGGGTTTTGAAGAGCTTAAGAAGAGGTTGACTTCAGCACCAGTTTTAGCTCTGCCATCTAGTGATGAGGACTTTACAGTCTTTTGTGATGCGTCCCGTGTGGGACTGGGTTGTGTACTAATGCAGAATGAGAGGGTGATTGCTTATGCTTCTAGGCAGCTGAAGAAGCATGAGTTGAATTACCCCACACATGACCTAGAGATGGCAGCAGTAATCTTTGCACTCAAGATGTGGAGGCACTACCTCTATGGGGTTAAATGTGAGATCTTCACGGATCATAAGAGCCTACAGTACATCTTGAGTCAAAGAGATTTGAATTTGAGACAGAGGAGATGGGTGGAGCTGCTGAGTGACTATGATTGCAAGATTCAGTACCATCCGAGTAAGGCGAATGTTGTGGCAGACGCCTTAAGCCGGAAATCACTCGGTAGTTTATCCCACATATCGGCAGAGAGGAGGCCAGTGGTGAAGGAGTTCTACAAGCTCATTGAGGAAGGTTTACAGATGGAGTTGTCTGGTACAGGTGCCTTGGTGGCCCAGATGAGAGTGGCACCCGTGTTTCTGGAGCAGGTGGCTCAGAAACAGCATGAGGACCCGGAGTTAGTGAAGATTGCCAGGACTGTTCAGTCAGGCAATGACAGTGAGTTCAGATTCGACAGCAAGGGGATCCTCCGCTATGGGAGCAGACTATGTGTACCAAATGACATAGGGCTAAAAGGAGACATTATGAGGGAGGCTCATAATGCAAGATACAGCATTCACCCCGGAGCCACCAAGATGTATCAAGATCTAAAGAAGGTTTATTGGTGGCCAGCTATGAAGAAAGAAGTGGCACAGTTTGTGTCAGCCTGCGAAGTGTGTCAGAGGGTGAAGCTGGAACATCAGAAGCCGGCTGGAATGCTTAACCCGCTACCTATTCCAGAGTGGAAATGGGAGAATATAGCTATGGACTTCGTAGTGGGGTTACCGGCGACGTCCAACAGATTGGACTCCATATGGGTGATTGTGGACAGACTCACCAAATCTGCTCACTTCATCCCTGTCAGGAGTGGCTATTCTGTGGACAAGTTGGCGCAGGTGTATGTCGACGAGATCGTCAGGTTGCATGGGGTTCCTATTTCGATAGTGTCAGATAGAGGGCCCCAGTTCACCTCCAGATTTTGGCGGAGTCTGCAGAATGCCATGGGTACTAGGTTGGATTTCAGTACTGCCTTCCACCCACAGACGGACGGATAGTCAGAAAGGACCATCCAGACTATCGAGGATATGCTCAGAATGTGTGTGCTGGACTTTGGCGGTTCTTGGAGGCAGCATCTACCTTTGGTGGAGTTTGCCTATAATAACAGCCATCATGCTAGCATCGGGATGGCTCCATATGAAGCTTTGTATGGGAGGAAGTGCAGATCACCTGTTTGCTGGGAAGAAGTTGGAGAAAAGGCCTTGGCAGGGCCTGAGGTAGTTGAGATTACCAGCAGGGTGGTACCCATAATTAGAGAGAGAATCAAGACTGCTGCCAGCAGACAGAAGTGTTATGCAGACATCCACAGACGGCAGTTAGAGTTTCAGGAGGGGGATCTGGTATTGCTCAAGGTGTCTCCAATGAAAGGAGTGGTTCGCTTTGGGAAGAAAGGTAAACTAGCCCCACGATACATCGGACCCTTTGAAATCTTGCAAAAGATAGGGAATGTGTCGTACAAGCTGGATTTACCTGCTTCAATGGAAAGAATCCATCCGGTTTTCCATGTTTCAATGTTGAGGAAGTTTGTGTCGGATCCGAGCAAGGTTCTTAGTGAGCCTGATGTGGAGGTCCAAGAGGATCTCACCTATGTTGAACAGCCAGTACGGATCATAGACACCCAGATCAGAAAGCTAAGAAACAAGGAAATCCCGATGGTGAAAGTCCTGTGGAACCACCACAATTTGGAAGAATGCACTTGGGAGACACGGGAGTCTATGCTCCAGCAGTACCCTCATCTCTTTTAAGGTTAGATCTCCTTGTGTTTATGTGCTTGTATGTATGTTATGTTTTTTTTTTGCCATGTTATGTGCTAGTTGAGGTACATTCGGGGACGAATGTTCTTAAGGGGGGGAGAATGTAATACCCGACTAGACTCCGGTATCGGAATTCCTACCGTCCGGTGGAATCTCGGATGTCGAAAGCCTCTAGTAGGGTAGAAGCATGTTTTCATAAAATGTTTTAAGGTATTTCATGGTTTTAAGTAAAATGGAAATGAGTTTTTGCATGAAAACAACCTTGAAGGAAAACTCAGGTTCGGCCGCCGAACCTCAAGTTCGGCCGCCGAACATGCATGCCTTCGGGAGCGCCTTTAGGCCCCCGAAAGCACAAGTGAGGGAAGTCCAGGTTCGGCCGCCGAACCTCAAGTTCGGCCGCCGAACATGGCATGCATGCGGAGGCACGTTCGGCCCCCGAACGTGGCCTGGCCAGCCACTATAAAAGGGTCCCTTAGCCGAAAATGGGCGAGCTTTCTCCCCATTTCCGGCCAAGGTGAGCTCTCTGCCGCCCCTCACCGATCTTGAGTTCTTTCCTTCCCATCTTACTCGATTTTCATGAGTTTTTATTTGGTTTTGAAGATTTTCAAGCTTTGAGCAAAGTTTTGGAGCTTTGAGGTTCAAGAACTCAAAACCTCCCACCTCCGAGTTTAGGACGTCTCTCCCTCGATCTACAAGAGGTAAGAGCCGATCTTAAGCTCATTTTATGTTTAAAGTAAGTTTTAAGTGGATCTATGGGGTAGAATGCATGTTTAGCTCATAGTTAGATTTGTGGGTTTTATATGTGTTTTTGAGCAATGTGAGTTGCTTGTGTTGTTGTTGTGTGTTGTAGTTGGGGTTTAAGTTAGTTTGAAGCCCCTAGGAGCCAATGTATGTGTTTTTGCATGTTTTGGTTGAGCTAAATGCATGATTGGTTAGTTTTGGAGGCACAAATGCATAAGGGAGCCAAGTTTCTGCCCTTTGGCAGAAACCAGGTTCGGCAGCCGAAGGAACTTTCGGCCGCCGAACATGGCTGGGGAGGCAAGCCTTTCGGCTGCCGAAGTTGCCCCCGAAAAGAGACTTTCGTCTCTGTCTGGGACTTTTGGCCGCCGAAGGTGCCGCCGAACATGCATGAGTTTCGCCTCTGTCTGGGAGTTTTGGCCGCCGAAGGTGCCGCCGAACCTGCCTGACTTTCGGCTCTGGAGGGACTTTCGGCTGCCGAACCTGCCGCCGAAAGTGCCCTGTTCAGCCATTTCTTGCATACTTTTCTATGATTATTCCATGATGTTTTAGGGGGTTTTTGGGGAATAGTTTAGAGTTATGTTCATGTATGTTTGGTCCCTCATTTGAGTCCACCTGTGTAGGTTCGGACCCGAGGAACCGAGGACCCCAGCAGTAAGTCTATTGCCCCAGTGTCTGGTCAGAGCTATCCAGAGGTGAGTGGAATAACTTATTATGTTTTAAAGCAAAGAATGAACTTTTAGCATGTTTCACGCATCATGAATGCCATGTGATGATTAGGTTGCTTGCACTAGAATTCACGAATATGTTGCATTGCATATTTTTATGTTGATGTGGATGAATGTTGGATGATCCATAGCCCTCGATCTATGATATGACGATATGATATGTACGGTACGGAAAGTAAGACCAGTGGGACCCATTCTACGTTCGCTGGCACTATGTAAGGGAAAGACCAGGACCCATTCTACGTTCTGGCACAGTTGGACACTGTTATGTTATGATATGTAAGGGAAAGACCAGGACCCATTCTACGTTCTGGCACAGTTGGACACTGTTATGTTATGATATGTAAGGGAAAGACCAGGACCCATTCTACGTTCTGGCACAGTTGGACCGTGTAGAGGGCTATTGGTGACAAGTTCATCTTTGATGTGATTAGCTGTGATGTGATGCATTCCATGATCCATATGATTTAAATGTTTTTATTATTATGCTCACTGGGCTCTAGTAGCTCATCCCTCTCCCTTTTCCCCAGGATTGCAGGTACAGGGTAGACCAGGAGATCCATAAGAGTATTGAAGTCCTGTGCATGTAATAGATAGTGTGGACATGATAAATGTATTAATGTTATGTAAAGTATAGTTTCAGTCATGTAATGATATTGAGGATTAGATATTGTGCTTGACATTGTGTATGAGGAATCCCTTTTATTACATGATCAAAAATGTTTTATAATGTTCATGAAAGCCAACTCATCTCATGTTGTATCACCCGTTGGGGCATTGATGGGTTCCCACAGAGGGATCACGATTATGATCATGACTATGTACATGTATGTTCAGGTTGAGTTGGATGTTTGAAGGAAAAGTTTTAAATTTTTATGTATGTTGTTGATCATGTATGGGATTAAACAGGTTTTCAGGATGTATGTTAGGCTTGCTACGGGTCCCGGCGGCCTTAAGCCGACCTGGATCCTAGCGCCGGTAGCGGTCTGATTTTCGGGTCGTTACATATTCGAGACTCGGCTTGATAAAAACTCGATCAGGCTCGGCTCGTTTTTTAAAAGAGTCAAAGCTCGAGCTCATTTTTTAGGCTAGTTTAATAAACGAGCCAAGCTTGAGCTCAGCAGTATTCGGCTCGTTTAGGCTTGTGAACAATCTCGTGAGCAGGCTCGCGAACAAACTTGTTTGCTAACACTAATCCCATATCAAAAGTTGAAAGGATATGGAGAACCGTGACTTCTCTATAAAAAGGATAACCCTTCTACATTTTTTTTTCAGTAGTTTTGGGTTTGAGAGACTTCAATTAAATAAAAAAAAATTAATTTAGAAGTCTCTTAATAACTTTATAATTTAAATTTGTTTATAATTTAAATAAATTTGAATTATATTGAGCTTGTTTATAATATAATCGAGCTCAAATTCGATCTTAAATGAGCTCAAATTTGAGCTTTTTGAATGGAGTTTGAGTTGACTCGTTAATGTGATAAACGAGCTTATGACGAATCGAATTCGAACCGAATTTGAGTTTAATATTTATTTTATGAATCGAGCTCGAGTTTATAAATGGAACTCGAGTTGAACTCGAACTCAAACTTTTAAATTTATTTTCTAATCGAGTCTGAACTTATCAAAACTCAGCTCGGCTCGATTCGATTACAGCGCTAGTCATTTCAAAATGAAAACAAATGCAATCAGAAAGACGAGACCATTATATTTGAAAAAAAAATTTAAATCTATTTTAATAAAGAAAAAATCAAAATCTAATATATAAAAACAAAATATAACAATATACTAAAAATAATATTAAGGAGTCACGTGTTTTTGCTAAGATAATAATTATATTTTTAAGTCGTATATTATTTTTTTATAGAGTAGTGATAGTTAATGAGTTATATTTTTTCATAAATAAAGTCTAGTACTAAATTTTAGTGGTAACAGTGTATTTATCCTATGTGGTACTTTTATATTTTTTATTTTAAATAATATAAAGTATATAATTCAGTTCTAAAAAGTTAATTTGTGTTAAAATTAGAATATATTACATAATTTAAAAGTAAAAATAAAATTTAATTATATTAAGTATTAAAAAAAATCTTTTTGAAAGTAAGTTAATAATAAATATTTAGTTTTACCTTTTATTTATTAATAATATTCAATTAAATTCATTTTCAACTTTTGTTTATAAAAAAATTAAAAATTATAATTTAAGCTAAGTTATTTGACTTTTTTTTATTTATATAAAATAAGAAGCTAAATTCCTTAATTTTAGAATAAAATTATTTTATTTCTTGATTTAGCTCATAAGTTAATTAAGAAGTTCAATTTTTTAATTTTGGAGTCAATTTCAAATTATTTTATAAATTTTAATTGTTTTATGACCTAATTATGACTCGGATTCAAATTGAAAAATTACGAAATCTATTCAGAATAAAAGGAAATATGAATTATTTAATAAATATTAAATATTTTATTGATAAATTTATAATAATCTAATAAAATTGCATTTCATCCTTTTTTTTCATTTATGCTTTTTTTGGCAAAAAAAAAAGTTGTAATTTAAGCTAAATTACTTTAATTTTTTATTTATATAAAATAAGGAGCTAAATTTATTAATTTTAGAATAAAAAAAAAATTATTTCTTAATTTGGCTTATAAATTAATTAAGAAGTTCAAAATTTTAATTTTGGAGTCCATCTCAAATTATTTTGTAAATTTTAATTTTTTTATGGGTTTAATTATGATTCTGACTCGAATTAAAAAAGGAATCTATTCAGAACAAAATAAAAGATGGATTATTTAAATTGATAAATATTAAATATTTATTGATAAATTTATAATAATTTAATTGATGCGAAATTCATAAGGTTACTCTATTACGTCTCTAATCAATAAATGTGATTAGAAATATAGATAATAGAGTGAAGATTATTATACCATGACCCTAACTAATTAATGTGATTAGAAATATAGATAATTAAAAGATTCTGTCTTTAAGAACACTACAAAAAATTCTTGATAAGTTGCTAAATAATGGAGAACAACTAAATTTTGTTTATAAAATCATCTTTTATTCATTGATTAATTGTGGCTGCCAACTTAATAGTATTTTTATAACCTCCAAACTCTAATTCTCTTACATAGAGGTGTAATTACAATATAGGAAGGGTATTAGTTAAGTAGTTAAACCTAGATTATATTAAAAATAATTTTTCTAAATCTTTTTCTTAAATGGGCTGCACGAATTTGGTTTCTAATATAGGCCAAATTAATTTAAAATAAATTTCACAAAATACTAAAATATTAAAATAACAAAATTGACCTAAATGCAATTTGATCATAAATGAATTACGCAATCTGAAATTATGTTGCGTGTTCACATGTGTTGAAAAGTGTGTTGCTTATTTCCTTATTCTTCCATACTTCCCAAATATAGTTCTCATCTTGTGTCATTTTCTTACTCGTATCATTCTCTCTTTTTTCGAAAAAATTCATTCTTGAATTTTTAACCATAATGACAAAAAAAATCGATATACATGGAATCCTCTTTGAATTCGATATGCCCTTTCGCGAATGAACCACTAAATTTTGATATCTTTCATCTTTTTCCTTTTTTTTTTAAAAAAATCAAACAATTGAAATGATTTTTTTTCTTCACTCTTTTTTTTTTATCTTTCACTTTTTTTTAAATCTCACACAAGTGAAATAAAAAATTTTTTTTCCTTCTTCTTTTTTCTACATAAATATAACTCATTTTTTTAAAAAAAAAATTTAAGAGAAATTATATGATAAACTGAAATAAAAAAAGATAGATTGAAAAAAAAAACTTACGAAACAAATAAATATAAATAAATAGGAATTTATCTATTACCATGCTATAGTACTAATTGATGTGGAACCCTATGGTACAAGTCTTAAACCCACATGCACAAGTAGATATGAAATCCAAACATTTGATAAACGCACCTCCTATGGCACCCCACACTTAGAGAAGCTGAAACACCAATGATCGAAGGATTTAAATGAGAATTCGGCAAATGCGACAATGAATAGTTGATAAATTAGTCAAGATTTTTTATGTAATTGATGAAAGAAAATTCTCACTCTCATTCAAAGCAATACTGTAATACCCGGCTAGACTCCGGTATCGGAATTCCTACCGTTCGGTGGAATCTCGAATGTCGGCAGCCCCTAGTAGGGTAGAAACATGTTTTCATAAAATGTTTTAATGTTTTTCATGGTTTTAAGTGAAAAGGAAATGAGTTTTTGCATGAAAACAACCTTGGAGGAAAACTCAAGTTCGGCCGCCGAAACTCAAAGTTCGGCCGCCGAACATGTAGGCATTTCGGGTGTGCCTTAGGCCCCCGAAGGCATAAGTGAGGGAAGTCCAGGTTCGGCCGCCGAACATGGCATGCATGCGGAGGCACGTTTGGCCCCCGAACGTGGCCTGGCCAGCCACTATAAAAGGGTCCCTTAGCCGAAAACGGGCGAGTTTTCTCCCCATTGTCGGCCAAGGTGAGCTCTCCGCCGTTCCTCACCAATCTTTGAGCTTTTCCTTTAAATCTTTCACGATTTTCACAAGTTTTCATCTTGTTTTGAAGATTTTCAAGTTTTGAGCAAGTTTTGGAGCTTTGAGGTCCAAGAACTCAAATCTCTCCCATCTCCGAGTTTAAGTCGTCTCTCTCTCGATCTTCAAGAGGTAAGAGCCGATCTTAAGCTCATTGCATGTTTTAAGTAAGTTTTATGTAAGATCTATGAGGTAGAATGCATGTTTAGCTTATGGTTAGGTTTATGAGCTTATATGGTGATTTTGAGCAATGTGTTGTTGTTGTGTGTTGTAGTTGGGGTTTAAGATAGTTTGAAGCCCCTAGGAGCCAATGTATGTTTATTTGCATGTTTTGATTGAGTTATATGCATGTTGGAATGAAAAGGAGAGGTTGTTGTGCAAAGGGAACCAAGTTTCTGCCCTCTGGCAGAAACCAGGTTCGGCAGCCGAAGGACTTTCGGCTGCCGAACCTGCCTGGGAGGCAGGCCTTTCGGCTGCCGAAGTTGCCCCCGAAAAGAGACTTTCATCTCTGTCTGGGACTTTCGGCCGCCGAAGGTGCCGCCGAACCTGCCTGGGTTTCGGCTCTGGAGGGACTTTCGACCGCCGAAGGTGCCGCCAAACCTGCCCTGTTCAGCCTTCCTTTGCATGTTTTGCATGATTGTTTTAAGGTGTTTTAGGGGGTTTTTGGGGGATGTTTTTACAGTTATGTTCTAGTTGTTTGGTCCCTCATTTGAGTCCACCTGTGTAGGTTCGGACCCGAGGAACCGAGGACCTCAGCAGTGAGTCAGTTGCTTCAGTCAGTGTCAGAGCTAGCCAGAGGTGAGTAGAATAACTCCTTATGTTTCAAGTAAAATAAATCAGTTTTGAGCATGTTCATGCATCACGGATGCCATGTGATATTTTATGTTTTTTGCATTAGAAATCACGAATATGCTGCATTGCATAATATGTTGTTGATGTGGATGAATGTTGAATGATCCATTAGCCCTCATATGTTATGACATGATGATATAGTATGGAAGTCCAGGTGTGGCCTGCACTACGCCCCTGGCACTATGTAAGAGAAAGACCGGACGTGGCCTGCACTACGCCCCCGGCACCATGGATTATGTATGTTATGTTATGCATAAGAGAAAGACCAGGTGTGGCCTGTACTATGCCCCTGGCATGATTGGAATATGTAGAGGGCTAGATGGTGACAAGTTCATCCTTGATATGATTAGTTGTGATGTGATGCATTTCATGTTATCATATGTTTTTAAATGTTTTATTATTCTGCTCACTGGGCTCTTGTAGCTCACCCCTGTCCCTTAACCCCCAGGCTTGCAGGTACGAGCTAGACAGAGAAGTCAAGAGGAGTAAAGTCATGTGTTTGTAATAGATAGAAAGTGGACATCACAAATTGTATAATGATGTATAGTTATGTAATGTAATGGCATTGAGGTTTAGAAGTGTGCTTGACCATAGTATATTGTAATCCCTTTTTAATACATGATCTCAAATGTTTTATGATGTATATGTGAACGCATGTTATGTAACCCATTGGGGTTTTGATGAGATCCCACAGAGGGATCAATGTTATGGTTATGTTTATGTTCAGTGCATGCACAGGTTGAGGTTGGTATTTGAGAAATGCATGAAAGAAAAGTTTTAATTTTTATGTATGTTGTTGATCATGTATGGGATTAAACAGGTTTACAGGATGCATGTTAGGCTTGCTACGGGTCCCGGCGGCCTTAAGCCGACCTAGATCCTAGCGCCGGTAGCGGTCCGATTTTCGGGTCGTTGCAGAATGGTATCAGAGCCCTAGGTTCATATGGTTGGACCTAGAGTGTCGGGCTCATAGATGTTATAGAAGGTCAAGCACAATAGGAAGATCATGTCCACTAGGATAGGATGTGGAGTCCTGTCTTACATGATGATGTGAAATACCATGATTATATGCATGTGCATTAATGAAATGCTATGAGGTGTGATGCGGGTTCATGTGTGCCCACATGAACCATATGATGCTAATGTTTATGTGATGTGTACTGTTTTTCAGAAAACAGGATGAGAGGAACTCGTCGATCGGCACGATTGACTGGAGTGCCACCTGAGGATGAGGGCATGAGCGCCCGTCCTCCTGTATTGCCTAGGGCAATGTCTAGTAGGTCTAGCAGAGAAAGAGCAGTAAGAGACCCTAGAAGGTCTTTGGATCTGGGTAGAAGCAGATCAGTCAGAGGAACAGTTCAGGGAGGAGCGTCAGAGGACATGGGGGATGATATGGATGTAGAGCAGAGGAGGGATGGCAGTTTGGGAGTTAGCATGTCAGAAGAAGGAATGGGAGAATCCCAAGGAGGCACTCAGGCCTCGGGATTTGTTCAGCTACCTTACTACCCACCCTTCTCACAAAACCCTGGGTATTTGATGGGAGGCACATCGGATTACCATAGCTTTAGCCCTCATCCCACACAGATGCCATACCCACCTTATTATCCACCATACCCATAGTATCCAATGTATCCACCCCCACCTTACTATCCAAATCCAGCAAACCCTACCTCAGAAAATGTTGCACCACCTCCATCACCTACTGAACCAGCAGCCCCAGTTGCTCAACCTTCTAGACCTAGCTCAGCCAGTGGGAGCAAGGTCAAGATGACCGACTACATGAAGTTGGGTGCTCCCCAGTATGAAAAAGGGGATGACCCGTTTGTGTATCTTGAGAGGGTCAGAGTGATCATAGATGAGATTGGGGCCGATGATAGTAGAGCCATTCAGATGGCTGGGTTCACACTCAAGTGCAAGAAGGCACGAGAGTGGTTCAAGAATTATGTAAACTCGAAAGTGGATAGCATGTCTTGGGAGGAATTTGCAAACGAGTTTGCAGGATGGGCCTTCCCAGATAGTTCAAGGGAGCTGAAGATGATAGAGTTTGAGCAGTTGAGGCAGACTGATGAGATGGGTGTAGAGGAGTTCACAGACAGATTCTTGGAGTTGTTGCCATTTGCAGGGCAAAACCTTGACTCAGACCAGAAAAGGTCAAGGAGGTATATCATGAAACTCCACTCCAGATATTCCTCCTTGATCCAGTCAGTAGATAGGGAGAGCTTCCATGCCATAGTAGATATGGCCCGGAAAATGGAGGCCAGTGCCATCGTTCAGGGGACAGTTAAACAGTCAGTGGCACAGCCTTCTGGTTCTAAGACCATAGGCTCTTCTTCAATGAGTGCAGCAGCTTCAGGTAGCAAGAAGTGGGACAGAGGTCCCAGGAAGTCTAAGAAGAACAAGTTCTGGAATAAGGTTAAGTCCAGTCTGGGACTAGGGAGTGGCTCGAGCTCTGGTGCAGATAATGCAGTTTGTGCAAAGTGTAGTAGACCACACAGGGGAGTTTGTCGGGCTGGGACAACAGCCTGCTTCAGATGCGAGCAAGAGGGACACATGGCTCAGGAGTGTCCTAGGGCAGCTTTTGGAGCACAGTCTCAGCAGACAGCTTCTGGCAGTGTGGCTCAGCCAGCAGCTCCAACCGCGACTCAGGCCAGTGGCAGAGGTAGAGGGAGAGGGGCAGCCTCTTCTTCAGCGGGTTTCAGAGGTGAAGGTCCATCAGCTCCAGCACGGATCTTCACGATGACTCAGCAGGAGGCAGATGCATCTAACACCGTGGTGGCAGGTAACTTAGTCATTGGTTGTTCAGATGTGTATGCCTTGATGGACCCTGGTGCATCTCATTCTTTTATTGCTCCGAGAGCCATCCCGAGGTTGGGGTTGATGATCTCTGGGTTAGAGTGTCCTCTCTGGGTCAGTGGACCAAGTGTGATCCATCAGTGGCAGAGTCAGTCTGCCAGTGCAGTCCAGTCTTTGTTGAGGGAAGATGCCTTTCCGCCGACCTTGTGGTTCTAGACTTGACAGATTTTGACGTCATTCTAGGGATGGAATGGTTATCTACCCATGGTGCTACCTTGGACTGCAGGGACAAGGTAGTCAGGTTCAGAGGTCAGGATGGGTCAGAGGTTGTCTTCAGGGGAGACAGGAGGGGTACACCTAGAGGTCTGATATCAGCTCTTCAGGCTCGTAGGTTGCTTAGGAAGGGATGTCAGGGGTATTTGGC
Organism: Manihot esculenta; assembly: GCF_001659605.2. Classification (NCBI taxonomy): domain Eukaryota; kingdom Viridiplantae; phylum Streptophyta; class Magnoliopsida; order Malpighiales; family Euphorbiaceae; genus Manihot; species Manihot esculenta. The sequence continues at coordinate 12,495,211 of NC_035161.2, forward strand.
TCATGTGAGAGAGCTTAGCAGTCAGGTTAGAGAACCCGCCTCGGTGCCAGTGGTTAGAGAATTTCTAGACGTCTTCCCAGATGAGCTACCAGGTTTACCGCCTGCTAGGGAGATAGAGTTCGAGATAGAATTGATGCCTGGAACCCGACCGATCTCTAGCCCTCCCTACAGGATGGCTCCAGCTGAGTTGAAAGAGTTGAAAGAACAGTTGCAAGAACTGGTAGAAAAGGGCTTCATCCGACCGAGTACCTCACCTTGGGGTGCACCAGTTTTGTTTGTGAGAAAGAAGGATGGATCCCTTAGACTTTGTATCGACTACAGGCAGTTGAACAAAGTCACTACCAAGAATAGGTACCCATTGCCAAGAATCGACGATCTATTTGACCAGCTAGCCGGAGCAGGTTGTTTCTCTAAAATAGATCTGAGATCGGGGTACCATCAGTTGAGAATCAGAGAAGATGATGTGCCAAAGACAGCTTTCAAAACCAGATATGGGCATTTTGAGTTCCTTGTAATGCCGTTCGGGTTAACCAACGCCCCTACTGCATTCATGGATCTCATGAACAGAGTGTTTAGCCAGTACCTGGATCGCTTTGTTATTGTCTTCATAGATGATATCTTAGTGTATTCCAGGAATGCAGAGGAGCATGCCCATCATCTGCGGTTGGTTGTGCAGACCTTGAGGGAACATGGCTTATATGCCAAGTTCTCTAAGTGTGAGTTCTGGCTGAGGAACATTTCATTCTTGGGGCATGTAGTGTCAGAAAATGGAATAGAGGTGGACCCCAAGAAAACAGAAACTGTGGCTAACTGGCCTAGACCCACTTCAATGACAGAGATTAGAAGTTTCTTGGGTTTGGCAGGTTACTACAGGAGGTTCGTTCAGGACTTCTCAAAGATTGCAGCTCCTCTGACCAGACTAACCAGGAAGAATCAGAAGTTTGTGTGGACCGACCAATGCGAAGAGAGTTTTGAAGAGCTTAAGAAGAGGTTGACTTCAGCACCAGTGTTAGCTCTGCCATCTAGTGATTAGGACTTTACAGTCTATTGTGATGCGTCCCGTGTGGGACTGGGTTGTGTACTAATGCAGAATGAGAGGGTGATTGCTTATGCTTCCAGGCAGCTGAAGAAGCATGAGTTGAATTACCCCACACATGACCTAGAGATGGCAGCAGTAATCTTTGCGCTCAAGATGTGGAGGCACTACCTCTATGGGGTAAAATGTGAGATCTTTACAGATCATAAGAGCCTGCAGTACATCTTGAGTCAAAGAGATTTGAACTTGAGACAGAGGAGATGGGTAGAGCTGCTGAGTGACTATGATTGCAAGATTCAGTACCATCCGGGTAAAGCGAATGTTGTGGCAGACGCCCTAAGCCGGAAGTCACTAGGCAGTCTATCCCACATCACGGCAGAGAGGAGACCAGTGGTGAAGGAGTTATACAAGCTCATTGATGAAGGTCTACAGTTGGAGTTGTCTGGTACAGGTGCTTTAGTGGCCCAGATGAGAGTGACACTTGTGTTTCTGGAGCAAGTGGCTCAGAAACAGCATGAGGACCTAGAGTTAGTGAAAATTGCCAGGATTGTTCAGTCAGACAAAGACAGCGAGTTCAGATTCGACAACAAGGGGATCCTCCGCTATGGGAGTCGATTGTGTGTACCAGATGACATAGGGCTAAAGGGAGACATTATGAGAGAGGCTCATAATGCAAGATACAACGTTCACCCTGGAGCCACCAAGATATATCAAGATCTGAAGAAAGTTTATTGGTGGCCAGCGATGAAGAAAGAAGTGGCACAGTTTGTGTCAGCCTGCGAAGTGTGTCAGAGGGTGAAGCTGGAACATCAGAAGCCGGCTGGAATGCTTAACCCGCTACCTATTCCAGAGTGGAAATGGGAGAATATAGCTATGGACTTCGTAGTGGGGTTACCGGCAGCGTCCAACAGATTGGACTCCATATGGGTGATTGTGGACAGACTCACCAAATCTGCTCACTTCATCCCTGTCAGGAGTGGCTATTCTGTGGACAAGTTGGCGCAGGTATATGTTGATGAGATCGTCAGGCTGCATGGGGTTCCTGTTTCAATAGTGTCGGATAGAGGGCCCCAATTCACCTCCAGATTTTGGCGGAGTCTGCAGAATGCCATGGGTACCATGTTGGATTTTAGCACTGCTTTCCATCCATAGAGGATATGCTTAGAATGTGCGTGCTGGACTTTGGCGGTTCTTGGAGGCAGCATCTACCTTTGGTGGAGTTTGCCTACAATAATAGCCATCATGCTAGCATCGGGATTGCTCCATATGAAACTTTATACGGAAGGAAGTGCAGGTCACCTGTTTGCTGGGAAGAAGTTTGAGAGAAGGCCTTGGCAGGGCCTGAGCTAGTAGAGATTACCAGCAGGGTGGTACCCATAATCAGAGAAAGGATCAAGACTGCTGCAATCAGACAGAAGAGTTATGCAGACATCCACAGACGGCAAGTAGAGTTTCAGGAGGGGGATTTGGTATTGCTCAAGGTGTCTCCAATGAAAGGAGTGGTTCTCTTTGGAAAGAAAGGTAAACTAGCCCCACGATACATCGGACCCTTCGAAGTCTTGCAAAAGATTGGGAATGTGTCGTACAAGCTGGATTTACCTGTTTCAGTGGAAAGAATCCATCCGGTTTTCCATGTTTCAATGTTGAGGAAGTTCGTGTCAGATCCGAGCAAGGTTCTTAGTGAGCCTGATGTGGAGATCCAAGAAGATCTCACCTATGTTGAGCAGCCAGTACGGATCCTAGACACCCAGATCAGGAAGCTGAGAAACAAGGAAATCCCGATGGTAAAAGTCCTTTGGAACCACCACAATATGGAAGATGCACTTGGGAGACACGGGAGTCCATGCTCCAGCAATACCCTTATCTTTTCTGAGGTTAGTTCCTTGTGAGTTATATGTGCTTTGTATGTATGATATGTGTATGCCATGCTATGTGCTAGTTGAGGAACATTCGGGGACGAATGTTCTTAAGGGGGGGAGAATGTAATACCCGGCTAGACTCCAGTATCGGAATTCCTACCGTTCGGTGGAATCTCGGATGTCGGCAGCCCCTAGTAGGGTAGAAACATGTTTTCACAAAATGTTTTAATGTTTTTCATGGTTTTAAGTGAAAAGGAAATGAGTTTTTGCATGAAAACAACCTTGGAGGAAAACTCAGGTTCGGCCACCGAAACTCAAAGTTCGGCCGCCGAACATGCATGCATTTCGGGTGTGCCTTAGGCCCCCGAAGGCATAGGTTGAGGAAAGTCCAGGTTCGGCCATCGAACCTCAAGTTCGGCCGCCGAACATGGCATGCATGCGGAGGCACGTTCGGCCCCCGAACGTGGCCTGGCCAGCCACTATAAAAGGGTCCCTTAGCCGAAAACGGGCGAGTTTTTCTCCCCATTGTCAGCCAAGGTGAGCTCTCCGCCGTTCCTCACCAATCCTTGAGTTTTTCCTTCAAATCTTTCAAGATTTTCACTTTGTTTTGAAGATTTGAGCTTTTGAGCAAAGTTTTGGAGCTTAGAGGTTCAAGAACCCAAAAATCTCCCACCTCCGAGTTTAGGACGTCTCTCTCTCGATCTTCAAGAGGTAAGAGCCGATCTTAAGCTCATTGTATGTTTTAAGTAAGTTTTAAGTAGATCTATGGGAGTAGAATGCATGTTTAGGTTATGGTTATGTTTATGGGTATAAATGTATGTTTATGATCTGTGAAGATCTCACATTTTACCCCATAGAGGTAGTGCCTCCACATCTTGAGTGCAAAGATTACTGCTGCCATCTCTAGGTCATGTGTGGGGTAATTCAACTCATGCTTCTTTAGCTGCCTAGAAGCATAAGCAATCACCCTCTCATTCTGCATCAGTACACAACCCAGTCCCACACGGGACGCATCACAAAAGACTGTAAAGTCCTCATCACTAGATGGCAGAGCTAAAACTGGTGCTGAAGTCAACCTCTTCTTAAGCTCTTCAAAACTCTCTTCGCATTGGTCGGTCCACAGAAATTTCTGATTCTTCCTGGTTAGTCTGGTCAGAGGAGCTGCTATTTTCGAGAAGTCCTGAACGAACCTCCTGTAGTAACCTGCTAAACCCAAGAAACTCCGGATCTCCGTCACTGAAGTGGGTCTAGGCCAGTTAGCCACAGTTTCTGTCTTCTTGGGGTCCACCTCTATCCCATTCTCTGACACTACATGCCCCAAGAACGAAATGCTCCTCAGCCAGAACTCACACTTAGAGAACTTGGCATACAAGCCATGTTCCCTCAAAGTCTGCAAAACCAACCGCAGATGATGGGTATGCTCCTCTGCATTCCTGGAATACACCAAGATATCATCTATGAAGACAATAACAAAGTGATCCAGGTACTGGCTAAATACTCTGTTCATGAGGTCCATAAATGCTGCAGGGGCGTTAGTTAACCCGAACAGCATTACTAGGAACTCAAAATGCCCATATCTGGTCCTGAAAGCTGTCTTTGGCACATCTTCCTCTCTTATCCTCAACTGATGGTACCCCGATCTCAGATCTATTTTGGAGAAACAACCTGCTCCAGCTAGCTGGTCAAATAGATCGTCGATCCTTGGCAATGGGTACTTATTCTTGGTAGTGACTTTGTTCAAATGCCTGTAGTCGATACAAAGTCTAAGGGATCCATCCTTCTTTCTCACAAACAAAACTGGTGCACCCCAAGGTGAAGTGCTCGGTCGGATGAAGCCCTTTTCTACCAGCTCTTGCAACTGTTCTTTCAATTCCTTCAACTCAGCTGGAGCCATCCTGTAGGGAGGGATAAAGATCGATCGGGTTCCAGGCATCAATTCTATCTCGAACTCTATCTCCTTAGCAGGTGGTAAACCTGGCAGCTCGTCTGGGAAGACATCTAGAAACTCTCTAACCACTGGCACCGAGGCGGGTTCTCTAACCTGACTGCTAAGCTCTCTCGCATGAGCCAAATACCCCTGACATCCCTTCCTAAGCAACCTACGAGCCTGAAGAGCTGATATCAGACCTCTAGGTGTACCCCTCCTGTCTCCCCTGAAGACAACCTCTGACCCATCCTGACCTCTGAACCTGACTACCTTGTCCCTGCAGTTCAAGGTAGCACCATGGGTAGATAACCAGTCCATCCCTAGAATGACGTCAAATTCTGTCAAGTCTAGAACCACCAGGTCGGCAGACAAGCATCTTCCCTCAACAAACACAAGACTACACTGGCAGACTGACTCTGCCACTGATGGGTCACACTTGGGCCCACTGACCCAGAGAGGACACTCTAACTCAGAGATCATCAACCCCAACCTCTGAACGGCTCTCAGAGCAATAAAAGAATGAGATGCACCAGGGTCCATCAAGGCATACACATCTGAACAACCAATGACTAAATTACCTGCCACCACGGTGTTAGATGCATCTGCCTCCTGCTGAGTCATCGTGAAGATCCGTGCTGGAGCTGATGAACCTTCACCTCTGAAACCCGCTGAAGAAGGGGCTGCTCCTCTCCCTCTACCTCTACCACTGGCCTGAGTCGTGGCTGGAGCTGCTGGCTGAGCCACACTACCAGAAACTGTCTGCTGAGACTGTGCCCCAAAAGCTGCCCTAGGACACTCCCGAGCCATGTGTCCCTCTTGCCCACATCTGAAGCAGGCTATCGTCCCAACCATACATACTCCCTTGTGCGGTCTCCCACACTTCTTGCATACTGCATTATCCGCACCAGAACTCACGCCACTCCCTAGTCCCAGACTGGACTTGACCTTGTTCCAAAATTTGTTCTTCTTTGACTTCTTGGTGGTACTGCTCCACCTCTTGCTACCTGAAGCTGCTGCACTAAAAGAAGAAGAACCTGGGGTCTTAGAACCAAAGGTTGTGCCACTGACTGCTTAACTGTCCCTTGAATGATGGCACTGGCCTCCATTTTCCGGGCCATATCCACTATGGCATGGAAGCTCTCCCTATCTGCTGACTGGATCAAGGAGGAATATCTAGAGTGGAGTTTCATGATATACCTCCTTGACCTTTTCTGATCCGAGTCAAGATTTTGCCCTGCAAAAGGCAACAGCTCCAAGAATCTGTCTGTGAACTCCTCTACACTCATCTCATCAGTCTGCCTCAACTGCTCAAACTCTATCATCTTCAGCTCCCTTGAACTATCTGGGAAAGCCCATCCTGCAAACTCGTTTGCGAACTCTTCCCAAGACATGCTGTCCACTCTCGGGTTCACATAATTCTTGAACCACTCTCGTGCCTTCTTGCACTTGAGTGTGAACCCAGCCATCTGTATGGCTCTACTATCATCAGCCCCAATCTCATCTGTGATCACCTTAACCCTTTCAAGATACACAAATGGGTCATCCCCTTTTTCATACTGGGGAGCACCCAACTTCATGTAGTCTGTCATCTTGACCTTGCATCCACTGGCTGAGCTAGGTCTAGGAGGTTGAGTAGCTGGGGCTGCTGGTTCTGTAGGTGGTGGAGGTGGTGCAACATTTTCTGAGGTAGGGTTTGCTGGATTTGGATAGTAAGGTGGGGGTGGATACATTGGGTATTGTGAATATGGTGGGTAGTAGGGTGGGTATGGCATCTGTGTGGGATAAGGGGTGAAGCTAGGGTAATCCGATGTACCTCCCATCGAATACCGGGATTTTGTGAGAAGGGTGGGTAGTAAGGTGGCTGAACAAATCCCGAGGCCTGAGTGCCTCCTTGGGATTCTCCCATTCCCTCTTCTGACATGCTAACTCCCAAACTGCCATCCCTCCTCTGCTCTACATCCATATCATCCCCCATGTCCTCTGACGCTCCTCCCTGAACTGTTCCTCTGACTGATCTGCTTCTACTCAGATCCAAAGACCTTCTAGGGTCTCTTACTGCTCTTTCTCTGTTAGACCTACTAGATATTGCCCAAGGCAATGCTGGAGGACGGGCGCTCGTGCCCTCATCCTCAGGTGGTACTCCAGTCAATCTTGCTGATCGATGAGTTCCTCTCATCCTATTTTATGAAAAACAGTACACATCACATAAACATTAGCATCATATGGTTCATGTGGGCACACATGAACCCGCATCACATACATATCATATCATTAATGCACATGCATATAATCATGGTATTTCACATCATCATGCAAGACAGGACTCCACATCCTATCCTAATGGACATGATCTTCCTATTGTGCTTGACCTTCTATAACCTCTATAAGCCCGACACTCTAGGTCCGACCATATGAACCTAGGGCTCTGATACCATTCTATAACGACCCGAAAATCGGACCGCTACCGGCGCTAGGATCCGAGTCGACTTAAGGCCGCCGGGACCCGTAGCAAGCCCAACATACATCCTGTGAACCTGATTAATCCCATACATGATCAACTATCATACATAAAAATTAAAACTTTTCTTTCAATCATTCTCTCATACACCAAACTCAACCTGTGCATGCACGGAACATAGCCATAATCATAAACTTGACCCCTCTGTGGGATCTCATCAATGCCCCCAATGGGTGGCATAACATGTGTTGAGTTGGTTTACATAAGCAGTATAAAACATCTAAGATCATGTATAAAAAGGGATTACAATATACTATGGTCAAGCACACTTCTAACATCCTTAAACATCATTTCATAATATATCTATACTGAACTTTTACATTACATCATTCTACAATTTGTCATGTCCACATTCTAGCTATTACATGCATAAGACTTCATTACTCTTGCTGACTTCCTGGTCTACCCTGTACCTGCAAGCCTGGGGGTTAAGGGAGAGGGGTGAGCTATAACGCCCAGTGAGCAGAATAATAAAACATTTAAAATATGATAACATGAAATGCATCACATCACAGCTAATCACATCAAGGATGAATTTGTCACCAATAGTCCTCTACACGGTCCAACTGTGCCAGGGGCGTAGAATGGGCCTCACTGGTCTTTCTCTGACATAACATAACATAGCATAACATAACATTCCATAATGCCAAGGGCGTAGAATGGGCCTCACTGGTCTTTCTCTTACATAGTGCCAGGGGCGTAGAATGGGCCTCACTGGTCTTCCGTACTGTATCATCATCATATCATAACCTATGAGGACTAAAGGATCATTCAACATTCATCCGCATCATCAACATATTATGCAATGCAGCATATTCGTGAGTTCTAATGCAAGTACCCTATTATATCTCATGGCATTCATGATGCGTGAATCATGCTAAAACTGATTTATTTATTTAAAAGCATAAAAGTTATTCCACTCACCTCTGGTTGAAGCTCTACTGACTCAGAAGCAGCTGACTCACTGCTGGGGTCCTCGATTCCTCGGGTCCGAACCTACATAGGTGGACTCAAATGAGGGACCAAACATACATGAACATAACTCTAAACTACTCCCCAAAAACCCCCTAGAACATCATGAAGCAATCATGCAAAACATGCAAAAGAAGGCTGGATAGGGCACTTTCGGCAGCAGGTTCGGCGGCCGAAAGTCCCTCCAGAGCCGAAAGTCAGGCAGGTTCGGCGGCACTTTCGGCGGCCGAAACTCCCAGACAGAGATGAAAGTCTCCTTTCGGGGGCAAGCTTCGGCAGCCGAAGGCTGCCTCCACAAGAGGGTTCGGCGGCCGAAAGTCCCTTTGGCTGCCGAACCTGGTTTCTCCCAAAGGGCAGAAACTTGGTTCAAACATGCACAAATGCCTCCAAACTCAAACCAACATGCATTTAGCTCAACAAAAACATGCATACAAGCTCCTAGGGGTCTCAAGCTACCTTAAACCCCAACTACAACACATCAAACACACATTTACAAGCCACATTGTTCATGAACATACATTTATACCCATAAACATAACCATAACCTAAACATGCATTCTACCCCCATAGATCTACTTAAAACTTACTTAAAACATACAATGAGCTTAAGATCGGCTCTTACCTCTTGAAGATCGAGAGAGAGACGTCCTAAACTCGGAGGTGGGAGATTTTTGGGTTCTTGAACCTCTAAGCTCCAAAACTTTGCTCAAAAGCTCAAATCTTCAAAACAAAGCGAAAACTTGTGAAAATCTTGAAAGATTTAAAGGAAAAACTCAAGGATTGGTGAGGAACGGCGGAGAGCTCACCTTGGTCGACAATGGGGAGTAAAACTCGCCCGTTTTCGGCTAAGGGACCCTTTTATAGTGGCTGGCCAGGCCACGTTCGGGGGCCGAACGTGCCTCCGCATGCATGCCATGTTCGGCGGCCGAACTTGAGGTTCGGCGGCCGAACCTGGACTTTCCTCAACCTATGCCTTCGGGGGCCTAAGGCACACCCGAAATGCATGCATGTTCGGCGGCCGAACTTGAGGTTCGGCGGCCGAACCTGGGTTTTCCTCCAAGGTTGTTTTTATTCAAAAACTCATTTCCTCTTTACTTAAAATCATCAAAAACACTAAAACATTTCATGAAAACATGGTTTTACCCTTCTAGAGGTCTCCGACATCCGAGATTCCACCGGACGGTAGGAATTCCGATACCGGAGTCTAGCCGGGTATTACAGAATATGCAGGCATTTCGGGTGTGCCTTAGGCCCCCGAAGGCATAAGTGAGGGAAGTCCAGGTTCGGCCGCCGAACCTCAAGTTCGGCCGCCGAACATGGCATGCATGCGGAGGCACGTTCGGCCCAAGAACGTGGCCTGGCCAGCCACTATAAAAGGGTCCCTTAGCCGAAAACGGGCGAGTTTTCTCCCCATTGTCGGTCAAGGTGAGCTCCCCGCCGTTCCTCACCAATCTTTGAGCTTTTCCTTCAAATCTTCCACGATTTTCACAAGTTTTCATCTTGTTTTGAAGATTTTCAAGTTTTGAGCAAGTTTTGGAGCTTTGAGGTCCAAGAACTCAAATCTCTCCCATCTCCGAGTTTAAGTCGTCTCTCTCTCGATCTTCAAGAGGTAAGAGCCGATCTTAAGCTCATTGCATGTTTTAAGTAAGTTTTATGTAAGATCTATGAGGTAGAATGCATGTTTAGCTTATGGTTAGGTTTATGAACTTATATGGTGATTTTGAGCAATGTGTTGTTGTTGTGTGTTGTAGTTGGGGTTTAAGATAGTTTGAAGCCCCTAGGAGCCAATGTATGTTTATTTGCATGTTTTGATTGAGTTATATGCATGTTGGAATGAAAAGGAGAGGTTGTTGTGCAAAGAGAACCAAGTTTCTGCCCTCTGGCAGAAACCAGGTTCGGCAGCCGAAGGACTTTCGGCCGCCGAACCTGCCTGGGAGGCAGGCCTTTCGGCTGCCGAAGTTGCCCCCGAAAAGAGACTTTCGTCTCTGTCTGGGACTTTCGACCGCCGAAGGTGCCGCCGAACCTGCCTGGGTTTCGGCTCTGGAGGGACTTTCGGCCGCCGAAGGTGCCGCCGAACCTACCCTGTTTAGCCTTCCTTTGCATGTTTTGCATGATTGTTTTAAGGTGTTTTAGGAGGTTTTTGGGGGATGTTTTTAGAGTTATGTTCTAGTTGTTTGGTCCCTCATTTGAGTCCACCTGTGTAGGTTCGAACCCGAGGAATCGAGGACCTCAGCAGTGAGTCAGTTGCTTCAGTCAGTGTCAGAGCTAGCCAGAGGTGAGTAGAATAACTCCTTATGTTTCAAGTAAAATAAATCAGTTTTGAGCATGTTCATGCATCACGGATGCCATGTGATATTTTATGTTGTTTGCATTAGAAATCACGAATATGTTGCATTGCATAATATGTTGTTGATGTGGATGAATGTTGAATGATCCATTAGCCCTCATATGTTATGACATGATGATATAGTATGGAAGTCCAAGTGTGGCCTGCACTACGCCCCTGGCACTATGTAAGAGAAAGACCGGACGTGGCCTGCACTACGCCCCCAGCACCATGGATTATGTATGTTATGTTATGCATAAGAGAAAGACCAGGTGTGGCCTGCACTACGCCCCTGGCATGATTGGAATATGTAGAGGGCTAGATGGTAACAAGTTCATCCTTGATATGATTAGTTGTGATGTGATGCATTTCATGTTATCATATGTTTTTAAATGTTTTATTATTCTGCTCACTAGGCTCTTGTAGCTCACCCCTCTCCCTTAACCCCCAGGCTTGCAGGTACGGGCTAGACAGAGAAGTCAAGAAGAGTAAAGTCATGTGTTTGTAATAGATAGAAAGTGGACATGACAAATTGTATAATGATGTATAGTTATGTAATGTAATGGCATTGAGGTTTAGAAGTGTGCTTGACCATAGTATATTGTAATCCCTTTTTAATACGTGATCTCAAATGTTTTATGATGTATATGTGAACCAACTCAACGCATGTTATGTAACCCATTGGGGTTTTGATGAGATCCCACAGAGGGATCAATGTTATGGTTATGTTTATGTTCAGTGCATGCACAGGTTGAGGTTGGTATTTGAGAAATGCATGAAAGAAAAGTTTTAATTTTTATGTATGTTGTTGATCATGTATGGGATTAAACAGGTTTACAGGATGCATGTTAGGCTTGCTACGGGTCCCGGCGGCCTTAAGCCGACCTGGATCCTAGCACCGGTAGCGGTCCGATTTTCGGGTCGTTGCAAATACACTCCAAACGCATAAAGAATAATTCTGAAAATTTTGATTCAAAAGTCCCCTCTTACAAGTGTTTTTTATCCTTATATAGTAAGGAGAAAATAAATAAAACCCTAAAACACTCTTCCTAGGCCTAATCGAACTACACATAAGGTCCAAGTCTAATCACACACTAAAATAACACATCAAACTCATAAGTATTAAAATATAAGTCCAAGACCTGGCCCAACACTCTAAAACTTAAAAGATAAAATATGGCCAGAATACAAGTCAATACAAGTCCAAACAAAGCCAAAATAAAGCAAGTGTTTAAATAATAAAACATAGCAAGCCCATCATGACAAAGCTGAATCTTCATAAAAGTCTTTCTTGATCTTCACTTTAGACTTCACTTTGTGTATCTTTGCTCATAGGCTTGATTACGCTCCCTAAACCTATGTGATACAAGCAAGGAAATAACACGATGCTTCAAAGATTTAAAATGGAAAACTCCAAATTATGACAAATCAAGTTACTATCGCTCAATTTAAGACTTACGAGATGAGAACTATATTTGGAAAGTATGAGAGAATAAGGAAACAAGCCACACTCTCTTCATTACATGTGAACGCGCAATATAATTTCAGATCGCATAATGCATGTATGGCCAAATTACATTTAGGCTAATTTTGTTATTTTAATATTTTATGGGATTTTTTAAAAATTAATTTGGCTATAATAGAAGCTAAATTCGTGCAGCCCATTTAGAAAGAAGATTTCTCCAAGGTAATTTAGGAAAATGATCTTTAATTTAATCCAGGTCTGACTATTTGACTAGATACCCTTCCTATATTATAATTACACTTTTCTACAATAGAATTAGGGTTTGAAGGTTATAAAAACATCCTTAAGATGGTAGCCATAGGAAGCCAATGAATAAAGATGATTTTATGAACAATATTTTGTTCATCTTCATTATTTACCAACTTATCAAGGTTTAACATTGTGGCGTTCTAATATGGATCTCCTCCATGTTTAGTTAACTTATCAAGAATTTCTTGTGGTGTTCTCAAAGCTGGAATCGTTTGTTTATCTATGTTTCTAATTATATTGGTTGGTTAGGGGTATAGTAGAGCAACCTTCGCTTGATTATCTATATTTCTAATCACATTGGTTGGTTAAGGGTGTGGTAAAGCAACATTCGCTCCATTATCTATGTTTCTAATCACATTCGTTGGTTAGGGGTGTAGTAGAACAATATTCTGGAAGATACCTTTGCTTTGTTTTTTTTATTAAGTTGTGTGACGGGGTTTTTGATCACAAGTTGGTCCTGGGTTCCGCATCAACTACACTCCTAACTAACGAATGTGATTAGAAACATAAATAATGAAGCGAAGGTTACTCTACCACACTCCTAACCAACCAATGTGATTAGAAACATAAATAATCAAGCGAATATTACTCTACCACACCCCTAACCAACCAATGTGATTAGAAACATAGATAATCAAGCGATTTCAGTTTTGAGAACGCCGCAAGAAATTTTTCATAAGTTAACTAATCATGGAGGAGATCCATATTAGAACGCCACAAGGTTAAACCTCGATAAGTTGCTAAATAATAGAAAAAAATCAAATATTGTTCATAACATCATCTTTTATTCATGGGCTGATTGTGGCTGCCACCTTAAGGAGATTTTTATAGCCTTCAAACCCTAATTCTATTGTAGGAAGGTGTAATTACAATATAGAAATTTTCGTCGCTAATAATCAAAAATCAGTCGCTGATACTTTCAGCGACAAATTCAACGGACTCAAATCTGTCGCTTAAAGTCATGTCACTAATTTTTTCCGACAGATTGGAATTCTGTCAGACATAGGCACGACGGATTTCCGACAGATCTGAACTCCGTCAGATAAATTTGAGGCGGCTTTTATTCGTCGAAAATTTTTGCGACAAACGTTATTCGTTGCTAATCCGTAAAAAATTTCAAATTCATCCGATGAACAAGCCGTCGCTAATCTGTCGGAAATAATTAGTGACGAAAAATTTCCGTCGGAAATATTAATATATTTTTAACAAAAGTTCTCACAAATCCATTGCTAATATGTTAAAATTCGATCACAAAAAATAATTTTATGCTTTTATTTAGATATTCCTTGTATAATCAAATAATTTATAATTAAAAATCATATTTAATATAAATCAAACATCATTCATAATAATTATAATTCATGTTCATAATACTTAACACTATTCATAAAATTTAAAATAAATCCATAATAATTAACAATATTCATAAAATTTAAAATAAATTCATAATACTTAATCATGTTCATAAAATTTAAAATAAATTCATAATATTTAACAATGTTCATAAAATTTAAAACTAATCCATCAATTTGTCGAACCATCTGATAGAGAAGTAGAATCTGCAGTTATGTTATGCGGTGAAGATCTTTTTTGGTTCTTCAATGATTTCATCTGATCTTTTATTTGCTTTTTGTCTACACTTACATTTACTCTTGTATTTGCTCTTACATTTACTCCATGTCTTCTTTCATTTTGATCCGGTTTTGCTATAATATTTGTTCAATCTCCTCTAAAGAAAATATAGTTTGAGAAGGTCCTCCAGGATGAGCTGATGTGCATGAGAAAGAGATAGTTGGAGTTCCTGATTTTGCAATATTAGAAGATCCAAAACCATAAACCCTCCCTTTTGCTACTTCCAGAAATTTCAATCCACTTATTCAAATCAAAAGCAAACTGACTTTCACAATTATCATTTACATTCTCAGCAGTGACACTCAAATAAGCTCCCTAAGTAAAAAAAGAAAACATAATAGATATTTCATTAACCATACACAACTAATGATAACATAACAAATAGAAAATTAATGTGATAATAATAAATAAGCAAAAAGTAAATAACATCAATTTATTATGAATCTACTTACTTTACTCGATTAAATTCATCTTCCTCAATTTTAAATTTTTGAGTTCAATCTTTATCTCATTATTTTTTATTAAACTTTAAATGCTATTAACATGGATTGGGAAGAAAATGTTCAATAAATCCCACAAAAGTAAAACTAATGGGAGCACTTAGATCTATTGTCCTATAATTTTCTTTTTAATATATCTAAATATTATTTTACCTAAGAAAAAGACCAACCAATTAATTATTTGAAGTTTCTTTCCAAATAAGCATCATTAGTCATTATGAAGCCTAGCTAATAAAGTTGTGTGGTTTATTACTTATGCTGCATATATATGTATATATCATTTTTTTATATGTAGCTTTTATAAAGCAAATATATTATCAAGAAATACTTATTTTAGAATCTAAGATTTGCCTCAAAAAGTTAGTTAAGTAAGTAGAGTAAATTTATTTGTGAAGTTATTTGCCTCAAAAAATTCCATTCACCTGAACTGGATTTCTACGACACCATTTATCCCAACTCTTGCATAAAGAACATCTTCCTGCAATATCAAATGCTTAAAAGCTGTTTAAAAGAGCCATAAACGTGAGGATCTATCATCTAAACAAAGTTCTTCGAATGAATTGCTCATAGAAGCTAAAATGCCAATAAAATGTATGCTTTAAATATCCAAACTCCATAGTTAGATATAAAATCTATTTTGTGACACGTAAGCATTTCACAGGCTCAATCACAAAAGAATCCGAACATTTTCTCAAAATTGCAATTTAATCCAATCATTTCAGTTTGGCAATTCAAGCAAATTTAGTTGCAATTTTATCCAAGTGACTAAAATTGAAAATAATTGGATTAAATTGCAATATTGTGAAAAGGTTTGGTTTACTCTTCTTCTTTTTTTCCCATTAGGCCTATTTCAAAAATGCTCAAATGCAATCAGCAAACCACTAGATGGACTATTTTGCTCTTCAGTTACCCCATTTATCATGATTCTTTTTCTTTATTCCTCTCTTCTAAAACAACACATTTCCACAAAATTCTAATCACTGACATGCGAATTGTTATATCATAAAAGTTTCCTTAAATTTTATTTGACAAGTAACATAACAATATATGTTAACTGTAAATCAGAATTGAAAAATTAAACAAAAAATGATTTATAAGGTTATCAATGTCATTTGTTAGAAAAATTATTGATGGGATTATCAACCTCCCAAACTAAAAGTTTTAGGTTGTCCTTGCACCGGAAAATCTAACATTCCTAATTAACAAGATTGGTAAAAACCTTTTAAGTTTGCAATAACAGTTCAATTTAGACAGTCATCCTAATTAAGTTATGCCGTAGCAATCAAGATGAGATCTGCATTTAGACAGTTTACCCATGACCATTTCATTGCATAACTGATAATAATTTTTTATGATAATCAAACTTGAATATTGATAATATTGACATAACATGGAACAAATATGCAAAAGAATAAAAATCTAAATACCTTAGTTGGAATATAGTTTGGGTCAGACAACCTTTGCAAATTTTCCATGAAATACTAGGCACAATCTGGAACTTGTAGCTCATTACCCCGGATATATGTTTCCTAGAAACGTAAGGTGCATTAATGCTAAAAATACTTCATTTTAGAATTCACAACTAGAAAGATTAATTAAATTATCTATCAAGGAAAATAAACATCAAATTCTAAAGCAATAAGACATAAGCTGGAGAATCAATAACTGTATATGTATTTTACATAATAAGCCAGCTACCTGAATTGCAGCATCTTTCCATAAAGTTTCAGCAGCAGAACGATTGACAGCAACAATAACAGCGACGACAGCAGCAACGAGTGACAGCAGTGGGAACAGTAGCAGTGGCAGTGACAGCGGCAAGGAGAAGGGTGTGGCGCCGAGGAGAGGAAGAGTGCGGTTGAAATCAAAGAGAGGATGAAAAAGATGATTAGGGTTTTTTTTATATTCTTCGCATTTTCTGATGGATATATTACGTCGCTAATATTTTTAAAATCCATCGCTAATCCATCAAAAATTCGTTAGAAATATAAAAATAAAGTATTCGTCGCTGATTCCATCGCTAACTTTTTTTTCCATTGCTAAATCCGTCGCTTTTTGTAGTGGATAGTCTCTCCCCACTCCATTTATGCTCTATTGATTCACTGTCCAAGGATATCTATTACCTATCAGTCCTTTATTCTCCTCCATCCCACAAGCTAGAGCTTCTCTTATGTTTCTACAGACGCAGGACCTCTATGCAGCTAAGCTCATCCAACACTATCGACCCACTTATTAATTTCCTTGTGTTGATCGTGCTCTTTTTCCACTGACTGGTATATCTCTCTTTTTTTTTTGGATTTTCTTGGGTTTTTGGGTGGAAATTTATTTGTTTTCCTAATGGTTTTTTGTTTCTTTTCTATTTGATTTTCATGATTTTAGTTTATTTTTTCCTTAATATGCATCAATAAAATTTAAACCTATAGAACAACTGAATACATATAATCTTCAATTCATTGAATTTATTTCCATAAAGTTGATTGTTATTTAAACCATCAAATTTTGTCCTAAGATATGGACTATGTCTTGTTTTCAATTGATTTTATTTTTTAATTTGAGATTTAATAAAGTTACATAATTTTTGGGATAGGTATATGTGCCTAATATAACTCTCTGATAAAGAACTATTTAAACTATGTCAGGAATTTTAACCAATATCGTTTGGTTAAGACGAAATAAGAGAAAATATAGGCTAAAAGACGAAAAGTCTTATTGAAATTTCTCAAAGATTGAAAAGTGAGTTTCTAATAGCCAAAGGAGGCTATTTATAATAGAAATAAAATCCTAATATGCAAAATTGCGAAAATACCCAAAATATCCAAAAAATAATAATTAAAATGCAAAATTGACCCTCTAAACGATGAAATTTTCATATCAAACTTTGTGACCAAGCCTATGGCCCTCATCACACTTTTGAAAGTCGTGCGTCTCGAATTTTCTTTTTCAAAAAGCTATCGTGGGTCTCTATCGGACGTCGGCAGCAAAAGTTAGGCTCGGTCCAAGTCTGCCGAAAAGTCCAAGGCTAGTTGCTCCATGTCATTCCCTTCCACTTGTAAAGAACTCGACCTCGAGTTTTCATCAGCAGGGTAGTACTGAAATAGATTTGCCACATTAAACGTCTTGAAAATTTTCATCTCATGTGAGAGGTCAAGAACATAGGCATTGTCATTGGTCTTCTGAATGATCCGGAATGGACCAATCTTCTTGGCGTCAAGCTTTTTCTGTCCTCCACCACACTCCTTGCGTAAATACACCATAACTTGGTCACCGACATTGAAGAACTTGAAATGCCTATGTTTATCAGCTTTAGCTTTATATTTGTCACTAGCTTTTGTAAGGCATTGTTGTACCTGTTTGAAAATATCCACGTGCTATTTTGCCAAGTTGCTTGCTGCAATACTGTTGTGAGAACCTGTGGGAAGGGCAATAAGGTCAACTGTATCCGCTGGGACTCAAAGTTATTGTTTCCAGTAAGTTGCATGCCTTTAATATGCTTAAGTTTGCTAAAGGATGCATGTCCAAGCCTATCATGGAGATCAATCACATCAACAACATGCACACATGCATTAGGAACATCAAAAAAGCTTTCTTAATAATTGCAAGTCTTAGAAAGTATGGTATTTACAAATGAATACAGATCAACCAAAAAATAAATAGCATGGATTAAGCAATTTTGAATTTTAGAAGCCAAAAAGCTTAATTGACTCAGTTTGTATAGACCTACTTCCTCTTTTCCTACAGCAACCACTCTCTTAATCAGAGAGTCCTGCATCACACAATAATTAGAGCAAAAAATCAAATTTAAAGATGAGTTATAGATCAATTTACTTGCTAAGATGATATTGTAATGAAACTTTGGAATAAAAAGAACATTGTCAAGTTGTATGCAATCAGATACAGTGATTGATCCTCTATGGGTCACCTTAAGGGCAGTTCCATCAGGGAGATAAACAAAAATAACTTTATCAAGCATTTGTAGGGATTTAAACAATGATTTATTAGAAGTCATATGGTCTGTGGCTCTAGTGTCTAATATCCAATTAGTATTATTGTAAGTAGATGAACAACGGACAAATCTTATATTAGAAGTACCTGTGAAATCTATGAGGCTTGAATTAGAGGCACTTCCTCCACAGTAATCTGAAACTTTGGTGCTAGCTGCAAGTATAATATCCGACTAGACTCCGGTATCGGAATTCCTACCTTCCGGTGGAATCTCAATTGTCGAAAACCTCTAGAAGGGTAAAATCATGTTTTTATAAAATATTTTCATATATTTTATGGTTTTAAGAAAGAAATTGAGTTTTGAATGAAAAATACCATGGAGGGAAATCCAGGTTCGGCCGCCGAACTTGCATGAGTTTTGGAGTCATCTTCGGCTTCCGAAGGTGGCCTGGCCAGCCACCTATAAAAGGCCCTATGGCCGAAAATGGGTGAGTTTTCTTCCCCATTTCCTGCCAGAGATGAGTCCATACCCTCCCATGGTTGGTTTTGATGTTCTTCCTTAAATCTTTCAAGTTTTAACAAGTGGTTGCTTGGTTTTTGAAGTTTTTGAAGCTAAGATCAAGTTTTGGAGCTTGGAGACCCAAGGAGCTAGATTTCTCCCATCTCCAAGTTAGGATCATCTCTCCTCTCGATCTTCAAGAGGTAAGCTTAGATCCTACCTTTCTGGTATGTTTTAAACAAGTTTTGATGAGGTTTTGGGGGTAGAAATGCATGTTTAGGTTATGTTGAGTTTTTGGGTAATGTGTGTTGTATGAGTTGCTATATATGTTGTGATTGGGGTTTAGGTTAGTTTGAGACCCCTATGTGCTTGTTTGCTTGGGTTTGCATGTTGTAGAATAGTTAAATGCATGTTTGAACGGTTTGGGAGGCTAAATGTGCATGAGGAGGCTGAGTTCTGCCCTTTGGAAGAACTCAGGTTCGGCAGCCGAAGGACTTTCGGCCGCCGAACCTGCCTGTGGAGGCAAGCCTTTGGCTACCGAACCCTGCCCCCGAAAGTGAACTTTCAGCTCTGGAAGGGACTTTCGGCCGCCGAAGGTGCCGCTGAACATGCATGAGTTTCGGCTCTGGAACCACTTTCGGCCACCGAAGGTGCTGCCGAAAGTGGCTGAGTTTCGGCTCTGGAGAGACTTTCGGCCGCCGAAAGTGCCCTGTTCAGCCTTCCTTTGCATGTTTTCTATGATTATTTTAAGGTGTTTTAGGGGGTTTTTGGGGAGTAGTTTAGAGTCATGTTCATGTATGTTTGGTCCCTCATTTGAGTCCACCTATGTAGGTTCAGACCCGAGGAACCGAGGACCCCAGCAGTGAGATAGCTGCTTCAGTGTCTTTTCAGAGCTAGCTTGAGGTGAGTAGAATAACTCTTTATGTTTCAAAAGAAATAATCAATTTTGAGCATGTTCATGCATCACGTATGCCATGAGATATATTAGGTTGTTTGCATTAGAATTCACGAATATGTTGCATTGCATAATATGATGTTGATGTGGATGAGTATTGAATGATCCTTTAGTCCTCGTATGATATGATGTGATATGGTATGGTATGGAAGTCTAGGTCAAGGCCCATTCTACGCCCCTGGCACTATGTTAAGAGAAAGACCAGGTCGAGGCCCATTCTATGCCCCTGGCATTATTGAAATGTAATGTTCTGTTATGTTATGTTATGTTAAGAGAAAGACCAGGTCGAGGCCCATTCTACGCCCCTGGCACTATTGGATATGTAGAGGACTATTGGTGACAAGACCATCCTTGATGTGATTTGTTTATGATGTGATGCATTTCATGAAAGCATATGTTTTAAATTATTGTGTTCTATTCTACTCACTGGGCTCTAGTAGCTCACCCCACTCCCTTAACCTCCAGGTTTGCAGGTGCGGGATAGACCAGGAAGTCAGCAAGAGTAAAGAAGTCATGTTTAATGTAATAGCTAGATGTGGACATGAAAATAATGTAATGCGAAGTATAGTACAGTAATGTAATGTAATGATGTTTATTGAGTTTTAGAGTTGTGCTTGTCCCTAGTATGTTTGTTAATCCCTCTTTGGTACATGATCCTTTTTATGAGATGTTTTAATGATGTTTATGTAAACCAAGCTTAATATATGATATGTTACCCTATTGGAGCATTTGATGAGGGCTCCAGTGAGGAGTTTAATGTTTATGATTATGAGTTGTGTATGTACAGGTTAAGCTTGGTGAATGAAAGAAAAAGTTTAAAATTTTTATGTAAATGATTGATCATGTATGGGATTAAACAGGTATACAGGATGTATGTTAGGCTTGCTACGGGTCCCGGCGACCTTATGTCAATCTGGATCCTAGCGCCGGTAGCGGTCCGATTTCTGAGTCGTTACAGATTGGTATCAAAGCCCTAGGTTCATATGGTCGAACCTATAGTGTGTCGGGCTCATAGAGGTTATAGAAGGGCAAGCACAATAGGAAAATCATGTCCACTAGGATAGGATGTAGAGTCTTGTCTTGAATGATGATGTGAAATGCCATGATTTTATGCATGTGCATTGATGATATGTTGTGTTTGTGATCTATGTGATGCATGTGATGCGGGTTCATGTGTTTCCACATGAACCATTTGATGCTAATGTTTTATGTGATGTGTGTTGTTTTTCAATAAGCAAGATGAGAGGAACTCGTCGATCTGCACGATTGACTGGAGTACCACCTCAGGACGAGGGCACGGATGCCCGTCCTCCTGCATTGCCTAGGGCAATGTCCTGCAGGTCTAGCAGGGAGAGAACGTCAAGGGACCCTAGAAGGTCTTTTGATGTGAGCAGAAGAGGAACAGTTCAAGGTGGAATGTCAAAAGATATGGGGGATGATATGGATGTGGATCAGAGGAGGGATGGCAGTCTTGGTGTTATCATGTCGGAAGAGGGCATGGGAGAGTCTCAAGGAGGCACTTAGGCCTCGGGGTTTGTTCAGCCACCCCAATACCCACCCTTTTCACAAAATCCCGGGTATTCGATGGGAGGTACATCGGATTACCCCAGTTTTAACTCTTATCACTCTCACATGCCATACCCACCTTTCTACCCACCATACCCACAGTACCCTATGTACCCACCCCCATCTTTCTACCCAGGAACAACAAACCCTAATCCAGGGGATGTTACACCTCCTCCACCACCAGCAGAATCTACAGTCCCAGAAACCCAAGTACCTAAACCTAGCTCATCTGGAGGGAGCAAGGTCAAGATGACCGACTACTTGAAGTTGGATGCTCCTAAGTATGAAACAGGTGATGACCCGTTTGAGTACCTCAGGACAGTCAAGATGATTATAGATGAGTTAGGGGCTGATGATAGTAGAGTCATTCAGATGGCTGGGTTCACATTGAAGTGCAAGAAGGCCCGTGAGTGGTTTAAAAACTATGTGAACCCGAGGTTGGATAGTCTATCATGGGAGGAGTTTGCTAATGAGTTTGCTGGATGGGCTTTCCCTGATAGTTCAAGGGAGTTGAAGATGATCGAGTTTGAGCAGCTAAGACAGATGGAGGAGATGAGTGTAGAAGAGTTCACGGATAGGTTCTTGGAGCTGTTGCCGTTTGCAGGGCAAACTTTTGATACAGATCAGAAGAAGGCTAGGAGGTATATCATGAAGCTTCATTCCAGATATTCCTCCTTAATCCAATCAGCAGAAAGGGAGAGCTTCCATGCCATATTAGATATGGCCCGGAAAATGGAGGCTAGTGCCATCATTCAGGGGGCAGTTAAGCAGTCAGTGACACAACCTTCTGGTTCCAAGACCCCAGGTGGGGGAAGGTTAGACCCTTCTTCTCTGAGTGCAGCAGCTTCAGGCGGTAAAAAGTGGGGTAAAGCCAAGTCCAAGAAGAACAAGTTCTGAAATAAGATCAAGTCAGGTTTGGGATTAGGAAGTGGCTCGAGCTCAGGTGCAGACAATGCAGTTTGTATGAAGTGTGGGAAGCCGCACAAGGGAGTATGTCGGTTTGGGACGACAGCCTGCTTCAGATGTGGGCAGGAGGGACACATGGCATGGGAGTGTCCTAGAGCAGCTTATATGGCACAGTCTCAGCAGACAGCTTCTGGTAGTGTGTCTCAGCCAGTAGCTCCAGCCGCGACTTAGGCCAGTGGCAGAGGCAGAGGGAGAGGGGCAGCCTCTTCTTCAGCGGGTTTCATTGGTGAAGGTCCATCAGCTCCAGTACGGATCTTCACCATGACACAGCAGGAGGCAAACGCATCAAACACCGTGGTGTCAGGTAATCTCATCATTGGTTGTTCAGATGTTTATGCCTTAATGGACCCTGGTGCATCTCATTCTTTTGTTGCTCCGAGAGCCGTCGAGAGGTTGGGTTTGATGGTCTCTGGGTTAGAGTGTCCCCTATGGGTCAGTGGATCCAAGTGTGACTCGTCAGTGGCAGAGTCAGTCTGCCAGTGCAGTCCAGTTTTTGTTGAGGGGAGATGCTTTTCAACCGACCTTGTGGTCCTAGATTTGACAAATTTTGACGTCATTCTAGGGATGGATTGGCTATCTACCTATGGTGCTACCTTGGACTGCAGAGACAAGGTAGTCAGGTTCAGAGGCCAGGATGAGTCAGAGGTTGTCTTCAGAGGAGACAGGAGGGGTACACCTAGAGGTTTGATATCAGCCTTACAGGCTCGTAAGTTGCTCAGGAGGGGTTGTCAGGGTTTTCTAGCTCATGTGAGAGAGCTGGATAGTCATGTTATAGAGCCCGCCTCAGTGCCCGTGGTCAGAGAGTTTTTAGATGTTTTTTCTGACGAGCTGCCAGGTTTACCACCTGCTAGAGAGATAGAGTTTGAAATAGAATTGATGCTTGGAACCAGACCAATTTCTATCCCTCCCTACAGGATGGCACCAACTGAGTTGAAAGAATTGAAAGAACAGTTGCAAGAGCTGGTAGATAAGGGCTTCATCCGACCGAGTACATCACCTTGGGTTGCACCAGTTTTGTTTGTGAAAAAGAAGGATGGATCCCTTAGGCTTTGTATCGACTACAGACAGTTGAACAAAGTCACTACCAAGAATAAGTATCCGTTGCCTAGGATCGATGATCTATTCGACCAGCTAGCAGGAGCAGGTTATTTCTCCAAGATAGATCTGAGATCCGGGTACCATCAGCTGAGAATAAGAGAAGAAGATGTACCAAAGACGGCGTTCAGGACTAGATATGGGCACTATGAGTTCCTTGTAATGCCGTTCGGGTTAACTAATGCCCCTGCAGCATTCATGGACCTCATGAACAGAGTTTTCAGTCAGTATCTGGATCACTTTGTTATTGTCTTCATAGATGATATCTTAGTGTATTCCATGAATGCAAAGGAGCATGCCCATCATCTGAGGTTAGTCTTGCAGACCTTGAGGGAACACGGCTTGTATGCCAAGTTCTCCAAGTGTGAGTTCTGGTTAAGGAGCATTTCATTCTTGGGGCATGTGGTGTCAGAAAATGGAATCGAAGTGGACCCCAAGAAGGTGGAAGTTGTAGCTAACTGGCCTAGACCCACTACAGTGACAGAGATCAAGAGCTTCTTGGGTTTGGCAGGTTACTACAGGAGGTTCGTTCAGGACTTTTCTAAGATTGCAGCTCCTATGACTAGATTGACTAAGAAGAACCAGAGGTTTGTGTGGACTGACCAGTGTGAAGAGAGCTTTGAAGAGCTAAAGAAGAGGTTGACGTCGGCACCGGTGTTAGCTCTGCCAACTAATAATGAAGACTTAACAGTGTTTTGTGATGCATCCCGTGTGGGACTGGGTTGTGTGTTAATGCAGAATGAAAGGGTAATTGCTTATGCTTCTAGGCAGCTGAAGAAGCATGAGTTGAATTATCCTACACATGACCTAGAAATGGCAGCTGTAATCTTTGCACTCAAGATATGGAGGCATTACCTTTATGGGGTTAAATGTGAGATCTTCACAGATCATAAAAGCCTGCAGTACATCCTGAGTCAGAGAGAGTTGAACCTGAGACAGAGAAGATGGGTAGAGCTGCTTAGTAACTATGATTGCAAGATTCAGTACCATCCAGGTAAGGCGAATGTTGTGGCAGATGCCTTAAGCCGAAAATCACTTGGCAATCTATCCCATATCACGGCAGAGAGAAGACCAGTGGTGAGGGAGTTCTTCGAGCTCATTAATGAAGGGCTGCAATTATAGTTGTCTGGTACAAGTGCTTTGATAGCCCAGATGAGAGTGACACCTGTGTTTCTGGAGCAGGTGGCTCAGAAACAGCATGAGGACCCAGAGTTAGTGAAGATTGTCAGGACTGTTCAGTCAGGCAAAAACGAAGAGTTCAGATTCGACAGCAAGGGGGTCCTCCGCTATGGGAATAGATTGTGTGTACCAGATAATGTGGGTCTGAAGGGAGACATTATGAGAGAGGCTCATAATGCTAAATACAGTGTTCACCCTAGAGCCACCAAGATGTATCAAGATCTGAAGAGAGTTTATTGGTGGCCAGCTATGAAGAGAGAAGTGGCACAGTTCGTGTCAGCCTGCGAAGTATGTCAGAGGGTGAAGCTGGAGCATCAGAAGCGGCTGGAATGCTTAACCCACTACCGATTCTAGAGTGGAAATGGGAGAATATTGCTATGGACTTCGTGGTGGGATTACCGGCAACGTCCAACAGATTGGACTCCATATGGGTGATTGTGGACAGACTGACCAAATTTGCTCACTTCATCCCTGTCAGAAGTGGCTATTCTGTGGACAAATTGGCGCAGGTGTTTGTTGATGAAGTGGTCAGATTGCATGGGGCTCATGTTTCAATAGTGTCTGATAGAGGACCCCAGTTCACCTCCAGGTTTTGGCGGAGTCTGCAGAGTGCTATGGGTACCAGGCTAGACTTCAGCACTGCTTTTCATCCCCAGACGGACGGACAATCAGAGAGGACCATCCAGACAATTGAGGACATGCTCAGAATGTGTGTGCTAGATTTTGACGGTTCTTGGAGGCAGCATCTACCTTTGGTGGAGTTTGCCTACAATAACAGCTATCATGTTAGCATAAGGATGGCTCCATATGAAGATTTGTATGGAAGGAAGTGCAGGTCACCTGTCTGCTGGGAGGAAGTTGGAGAAAGGGCCTTGGCAGGGCCTGAGCTAGTAGAGATCACCAGCAGAGTAGTGCCCATAATCAGAGAAAGGATCAGAACGGCTGTGAGCAGGCAAAAGAGTTATGCAGATATCCGCAGAAGGCAAGTAGAGTTTCAGGAGGGGGATTTGGTATTGTCAAGGTGTCTCCTATGAAAGGGGTGGTTCGTTTTGGGAAGAAGGGTAAGTTAGCTCCGCGGTACATCGGACCCTTTGAAATCTTGCAAAAGATTGGGAATGTATCGTACAAGCTAGACTTACCTGCTTCAATGGAGAGAATCCATCCGGTTTTCCATGTTTCCATGTTAAGAAAATTCGTGTCGGATCCGGGCAAGGTTCTTAGTGAGCCTGATGTAGAGATCCTTGGAGATCTCACCTATGTTGAGCAGCCAGTATGGATCCTAGACACCCAGATCAGAAAGCTAAGGAATAAGGAAATCATGATAGTGAAAGTCCTTTGGAATCACTACAACATCGAGGAGTGCACCTGGGAGACACGGGAGTCCATGCTCCAGCAATATCCTCATCTCTTCTAAGGTTAGGGTTATGTGTTTTGTATGTATGTTTATGTTTTATGCTATGCATGCTTGTTTGGTGAACATTTGGGGACGAATGTTCTTAAAGGGGGGAGAATGTAATACCCGGCTAGACTCCGGTATCGAAATTTCTACCGTCCGGTGGAATCTCGATTGTCGAAAACCTCTAGAAGGGTAAAATCATGTTTTTATAAAATGCTTTCATGTATTTTATGGTTTTAAGTAAGAAAGAAATTGAGTTTTGAATGAAAAAGACCATGGAGGGAAATCCAGGTTCGGCCGCCGAACTTGAATGAGTTTTGGAGTCATCTTCGGTTTCCGAAGGTGGCCTGGCCAGCAACCTATAAAAGGCCCCATGGCCGAAAATGGGCGAGTTTTCTTCCCCATTTTCGGCCAGAGGTGAGTCCATACCCTCCCATGGTTGGTTTTGATGTTCTTCCTCAAATCTTTCAAGTTTTAACAAGTGGTTGCTTGGTTTTTGAAGTTTTTGAAGCTAAGATCAAGTTTTGGAGCTTGGAGACCCAATGAGCTAGATTTCTCCCATCTCCAAGTTAGGATCGTCTCTCCTCTCGATCTTCAAGAGGTAAGCTTAGATCCTACCTTTCTGGTATGTTTTAAACAAGTTTTGATGAGGTTTTGGGGGTAGAAATGCATGTTTAGGTTATGTTGAGTTTTTGGGTAATGTGTGTTGTATGAGTTGCTATATATGTTGTGATTGGGGTTTAAGTTAGTTTGAGACCCCTATGTGCTTGTTTGCTTGGGTTTGCATGTTGTAGAATAGTTAAATGCATGTTTGAACGGTTTGGGAGGCTAAATGTGCATGAGGAGGCTGAGTTCTGCCCTTTGGAAGAACTCAGGTTCGGCAGCCGAAGGACTTTCGGCCGCCGAACCTGCCGCCAAAAGTGCCCTGTTCAGCCTTCCTTTGCATGTTTTCTATGATTGTTTTAAGGTGTTCTAGGGGGTTTTGGGGGAGTAGTTTAGAGTCATGTTCATGTATGTTTGGTCCCTCATTTAAGTCCACCTGTGTAGGTTCGGACCTGAGGAACCGAGGACCCCAGCAGTGAGATAGCTGCTTCAGTGTCTTTTCAGAGCTAGCTTGAGGTGAGTAGAATAACTCTTTATGTTTCAAAAGAAATAATCAATTTTGAGCATGTTCATGCATCACGTATGCCATGAGATATATTAGGTTGTTTGCATTAGAATTCACGAATATGTTGCATTGCATAATATGATGTTGATGTGGATGAGTATTGGATGATCCTTTAGTCCTCGTATGATATGATGTGATATGGTATGGTATGGAAGTCCAGGTCGAGGCCCGTTCTACGCCCCTGGCACTATGTTAAGAGAAAGACCAGGTCGAGGCCCATTCTACGCCCCTGGCACTATTGGATATGTAGAGGACTATTGGTGACAAGACCATCCTTGATGTGATTTGTTTGTGATGTGATGCATTTCATGAAAGCATATGTTTTAAATTATTGTGTTCTATTCTGCTCACTGGGCTCTAGTAGCTCACCCCACTCCCTTAACCCCCAGGTTTGCAGGTGCGGGATAGACCAGGAAGTCAGCAAGAGTAAAGAAGTCATGTTTGATGTAATAGCTAAATGTGGACATGAAAATAATGTAATGCGAAGTATAGTACAGTAATGTAATGTAATGATGTTTATTGAGTTTTAGAGTTGTGCTTGTCCCTAGTATGTTTGTTAATCCCTCTTTGGTACATGATCCTTTTTATGAGATGTTTTAATGATGTTTATGTAAACCAAGCTTAATATATGATATGTTACCCCATTGGAGCATTTGATGAGGGCTCCAGTGAGGGGTTTGATGTTTATGATTATGAGTTGTGCATGTACAGGTTAAGCTTGGTGAATGAAAGAAAAAGTTTAAAATTTTTATATAAATGATTGATCATGTATGGGATTAAACAGGTATACAAAATGTATGTTAGGCTTGCTACGGGTCCCGGCGACCTTATATCGATCTGAATCCTAGCGCCGGTAGCGGTCCGGTTTCCGGGTCGTTACAGCAAGAACTGTCTTTCCCTTACTCAGCTTTATAACCTCTTATTGAAGTGAACTGAGCATTGCACTCAGTTCATCAATCTTCATTATGGCATCAGACATTCCAAGAGGATTGTCTCCTTCATAATAAGGTCCTTCTACAGCTACCATTACCTTATCTACATTCCTTGTGTTCCTATCTTGTCTAGAAGACTATCCTCCAGTCTTATTCTTGATCTTATACCATTCAGGGTAGCCTATTAGTTTGAAGTAGCTCTCTCTGACATGACTATTCATGTCACAATAAGAGTAGTGTCCTTTCCTGGACTCAAACTTCCTTTGTTTCCCTTGAAATTGTCCCTGTGCTTTATTAAGCAGGACTAGAGAATCCATATTGTTGCTCATGGTTCCTAAAACTTCCTTTTGGGACTTAAATTTGAGTACCATAGAATATGCCTTATTCACAAAAGGCAGGGGGTCCAATCTAAGGATCTGGTCCCTCACAGGGTTGTAAGCACCATCAAGTCCCATGAGAAATTGCATGAGTTTGTTTCTACTATTAATCGCATATATAGCCTTTGAAGTACTACAAGTACAGGGAGGCAGGGTCTCCATAGATCCCAACTCATCCCACAGCCTCTTGATTCTTGTGAAATAGACTGATACAGAGGCATTTTCTTGCACAATCAAGAAAATTTTCCTATGTGATTGATATATCATCATACCATTACATTCCTCGAACTTCTCAGTAATTTCGAGCCACAGGTCACGAGCAGAGGTTGTGTAGATGAAGCCATCTACAAGATCCTTGGATATCAAGTTCAATATCCAAGATGTGACCATAAAGTCACATTTTCTCCACAGCTCATACTGTTTGGAGTATGGATCTAGCGCAATAATAGTACCTTCTATAAAGCCTAACTTCTCCGTGGCTCCTAAATCTACTTTGATAGCTCTATGTCAGGTCTAAAGTTGGTCCCTATTAGAGGAGCAGAGACGAGAACCATATCTGGATAATCCGACAATTGCAAGGTGAGTAGATCTCCAAACGTTTGCACCGCCATTTTTAATTTATTGGACATTAAAGCTCTTTCCTCTTTGCTCCCTTCACCGTGTTCTTGCATTTTTGTAAGGATCGGCTAACATGCACCACAAATCTTGAGAGAAGAAAAGAATCGGAAGGAGCAGCTATTATTGAAACCCTAGCTGTGGCTCTGATACCATGAAAGGAAGTATTGAGAGAAAAAAAGAGAAAAGATAGATTTATTGTCTCAATGAGAAAATGAAAAAATATTTGTGTACAACGGTCAGAAACCCTTCTTGTAGGGTTGAGCACAATATGAAAGAGGTCCCTAAAATATTGACCAATTAAAAACAAAAAGTAAAAAGACAAAAATATAAAATAAAATATAAAAATAGTTAGAAATAATTCTTTATATTTTTTTCTTTTAATAAAAAAATATTTTTTATTAACTAAATTTTTTAAATATTTTAAATATTAAAAAAATATAAAAAATATTTTTTAAAAAATATATTCCTTGAAACACCGGAGTATGAGGGCTTTTTGCAAAATTAGGGGTGGGAGAAAACTTATTTGTGGATTTAGGGTTGGAGATAAATTATTTGCGGATTTGGGGTTGGACTGCCACGTGGCAGTCAAAAAGAAAACTTGACGCCTGTTTAACAGGCGCCAGGGCCTGGCGCCATTTAAAATGGGCCAGGCATTATTTTTTTTTTTTTAAGAATGGTGGCGCCAGGCCATTCTTTTTTTTTATTATTTTTTATTTACAAAATTATAAAATAATATTATTATATAATTAAAAATTACTCATATTATTTAACAATAATATTATATATTATTTAAAATATTATAATTATATTAATTAATTAATATATGAGTGTATAAATATTTAAAATTATAAAAATTAAATTTATTTTTATTAGACTGCTATTATGCAGTCGTACAGAATAATATTAATATCCTAATATTTTAGAAAATTATGAAATATACCATTCTAAGTGGCGCCAGGCCATTATTTATTTTATTTATTTTTTATTTATTAAAATATTATAATTATATTAATTAATTAATATATGAGTGTATAAATATTTAAAATTATAAAAATTAAATTTATTTTTATTGAATTGCTATTATTCAGTCGTACATAATAATATTAATGTCATATTTTAGAGAGTTATGAAATATATTATTATATAATTTGATAACTGCCGGACTTTTCTCACTCTAAGGAAAATTAAACCCGAAAAAGTGAAATAGGTCTAAGGTCTCAGAAACCCACTTTATTTAGCCGGTCCAGCATATTCGGTCCTGATCCAGACACGGGACAGATCGGGTTGCCTGCGAGTCTGGATCCAGCACGAGGAGTCCAGCCTTGTGATGTGACTTGAAGAAGGACAGTAAACCCAGTCAATTCGCAGCTCTGCTCGACGCTGAAAAAATTAAATAACCGTCTGACGTGAAAAGAGTCTTGACATTTCCGTACTAACGATCTAAATAGTTTCGGTTGTAATTAAATAATATTAGATATTTTTATAATAATAATTTTTTTATAATTTTAATATATTAATATTGAATAAATTTTATTATTAATTTTTAAATAAAAAATTACTGTAATTTATAATTTCATAATTATAAAATTAATATTATACTGCGATTAGATATATAAAAAGCAAATTGTAATTAGATATATAAAAATAATTTAATAATGTTATATATATTTATTTAATGATAAAATTTTTAATTATTTTAATAAATTAATACAATAATATTATTATTAAATAATATCAGTAATTTTTTAATTATATAATAATATTATTTTATAATTTTATAAAAAAATAAAAAAAAATAAAGAATAGCCCGGCGCCACTCTAAGTGGCGCAGGCCATTCTAGAAAAAAAAAAATGTCTGGCGCCATTTTAAATGGCGCCAGGCCCTGGCGCCATTTTAAATGGCGCCAGGCCCTGGCACCGATTAAACAAGCGGCAGGTTTTCTTTTCTTTTCGGCTGCCGCTTGGCAGTCCAACCCTAAATCCGCAAATACGCTTCGGTTAAAAACGCTCCATGTCTCTAACTCTCTCTTAATTCCAACCATAATCCGCTTAAAAAGCTTCAAAAGAATAATCCTTCGCTGCCCGTTTTAGCTTTCCCTGGTACCAAACACACCGTTTTGTGTACATTACAGTGTCTCTTCATTCTCCCGCGTTCCCCCTCGCGGCTTTTTGCAGGAAATAACAGGTGTTTAGGAATTCTTGTTTATTTATTTTCATTTTTATTCATTAACATAATAGATTTGTTTGAATTTTAAAGATAATGTTGATAATGATAGATAAGGAAAAAAATGATAATAAATAGGGAAATGAGATTAGATTACATGTTGGGAAGAAAAGTGCATGTGATTGATTGTGATGAAAATGTGCTTTTGTATGCTGTAGGTGTTGCTGAATTCTTTAATTTGTATTTGCTTATGTTCTCGATCAAATGGGTTTTCTTGGATTTTTAGGTGATGTTTGCTTGTTATGCTGGAACAGAAAAAAAAAGATGATGAGCAAAAATGAAGAGGTGGAATTCGTTGAAAGAAGAACAAGTGGTAGGTGTAAAAGTGAAGAGCTAGTTGATTTGGAGCAGAAAGGTCCTGGATATTGCCATAGGGCAGATGAGAATGGAATAGGTATAACAAAGTCACTGTATACTGAGTCATTTAACTAGATGATTTTCTTTAATGCATTCGACTTCTGTGTGCTGATTTTCTGTTACAACATTTTTTAACAGGGGATGAAAGTACTCATGGTAAGTGCTGGTCAGAGATGATAGTATAGAGAAAATACTTGATAAATGTTCATCATGGCTTTGTAACCAATTATGTTATTCATTTAGGATTACCAAATACACACACACCCAGACACACGCATATATATGAAGATGATATAATTAATATTTTAAGGTTCTGCATATATCTCCCTAATATTACAACTATTAATCAGTAATAGGTGCAAACAAAAGAGTTTCTAATAAACCCATGAGGGAGGAGAGTTGGAACTGTGTTCTCTTGAGAGGTTGTTGTACTAAGTGCAATAAGTGAATTGAGTTGTAGAAAAATCTATTTAATTATGTTTATCTGATGATGGAGACTGTGTAATTGTTCTTGGCCTTGACTGCTGCAACATGCTTTCAATTTTCAGGAAAAAGAAGATATGGATATAAATCTGGCATTTGTATTGACAAAAATTCTAGTTGTGCCCTTTTTTTAGTTTTATGTATGGATGATACTGAAAGCCTGTAGTTTCTAAATGTTTTAAATGTCAATTCTAAGAGGTGGGTGAATAGAAATTATCATTCAATTTGTAAACATATTGCATCCCTAACTGTGGTTATTAAATCTTTAGACAGATGTTGAAGTTGATTATGTGTTTCCCTTCATTTTAGGCAGTGAGAGACCCTTACTAGTAGACATTGTGGAGATTATTGACAGTGATGATGATTCTTCTCCTTGTGAAATTTTGGGTGCTAAAGTGATGCCTATGGCACCACAAGTGCACAATGCACATTCAGCGCAAGAAATTTCTGAACTTGGGACTGAAGTGCTTAAAAGAAAATTGCTTTCAAGTGTCAAGGCAGGAGGGAATGATAATAATCAAGATATTGTGGACAGTTGTACAGGTGGTAAACTTAAGATGACAAAAAGTGAAAAGATTATCCACAAGCTTAATAGCTCTCCTGCCATGGATAGTTCAGTAGCAAACAGTGGAAGGGAATTTTCTCCATCAATGCCAACTGTTTTGTTACAAGGTGAAGAGAATATTGGGGTAGATAGTGAATCTCAAAACGGGTCTGACAGTTCAAGTTCCTCTGGCTCAGAAGATGAATGGGATTTCTCAGTAGATTTTTCTTCAATGATTAAGAATTGGCAACAAGGGCGCGTACATGGAGCTCGTAAAAGGGGGGAGCTTGCCACAGACATGGTTACCACATTTAAGAAAGATGGAGAACTTTGTATGGAGGTTGTTTGTTCTCTAGACAGGCAGAAAACATCTGTGAGGAAATTGATTTATGGCACTTCAGCCACCGAATATCAAGATCATAACAAGTTAGCTGTGACCAGGTATGACTAGGCTCTCATTTTCTTTGCTTTTTTCCCCTTTAATTGATATTGCCATTAATTGTGATCCTAGTTTGAGAATTTCTTGTTCATCGGAGCACATTTTTACTATAAAACATGTTTCTTGACATTGTTCATCAATTCTTATGACTATGCAAGGATGCAATTTAATTTTCTCAGCGACAAATGCTAATACACTGAAAAATCTAAGTGAACTTGATTTAAACTGATTTACTTATGGTCTTCATCTCCCCCTCCCCTTCTTCTTAGTTTTGATCAGGGCTTCAAAAATAAAGAATTTATTGTTCAATCAAAGAGGAAAAGATTTATGATTTCTGAGTTGTATCAGAGATGTTTCTGTTGTGTTTTATTTACCAAATATATGTTTCAAATATAGCAAAGTTAATTGAATAAAATAAAATTTTTTTTCTACATTATTTACAACAAATTTAGTAATGATTAAAATTTGCATTTCATACTAACTATGCAAATCCAGTTCTTTTAAAAATTTCACATAAATTTTTTTTCTGTATATTTACTATTGTAACTTTAGAAATGGAACATTATTCGTTGTAACATTAGAAACAAATATATTGTCTGTTTCAAATTCTTAGAAAATTAACTTTTTTCTCTATTGCATTGAATGCGATTTTGGCAGCAGACAAACCATTATTTCAAATTTAGAAACAGATAGCCTGTCCTTTTATAATTGCATACCTAATATTATTGTAAATTAATTTGAAAACAGATAAGAGATGCATTAAAAATTTAGAACAGTACCATAATAAAATTTTCACCACGTTACATGCAACACAATAATAAAATTTCTTATTTTATTTATTGCAAATTTAGAACAGTACCATAATAAAATTTTCACCATGTTACATACAACACCATATAAAATTTCTTATTTTATTTATTGCAAATTTAGAACAGTATCATAAATTTGTTGCTAATTTAGAAATAGATGTATAGAATGTTGCAAAATCCTTAACATAATATTTTTCCCTGTATTATTTATTTTAAATTTAGAAATGCACCACAAATTTAAAAATAGATATCCAGTCTATTAACAAATTTCATAATTAAAATATGTATTCTCTCTTTTATCTATTGAAAATTTAGAAAAGGATGAAAAAAAAAATCCATTTCTAAATTAACAACTGAATTTCTTTTTTGTTTGTAAATTAGAAATGCACTTTTTTATTGTTTTTAATTCATTTGTGTAATGAGAAAGAAAAAACACTGCCCACCTTCCTTCTCCAAATCACAAAATGTAATTTTTTTTTTCTTCCTAATCTAAATTCTGTTGCCTAGCTTCTCTCCCTTGAGTTCTCTCACCGTTCGTGACCCTCAATATTTGTCATTAGTATTCATCCATCACTGGTTGCATTTGCTGTGGTTGTCAGTCTCTCTCTCTCTCTCTCTTCTCTCTCTCTCTCTCTCTCTCTCTCTCTTATTTTGTAGGTAAACTTGTACAAAATTATTGATAAAATGTTATTGAGATGATTGGGATTTTCTTATTGGAATTCTTGTTTTAGTTGAATTTTTTATGCAATGTATTCTTCAGTACTTGAGGTAATTCTGCATACTTCTAGATTTATATTTACAGTTTGTTTATTATTGAATATGCAACATGAACCTTTTTTATGCTTGTCCATGTAAGAGTAATACTTACTATAGTTTTGGAGGTAACAAAACTAGTGGAGAGGCGATAAAAAGATCTAGTGCACTTACATATTGTTTTTCAAGATGCTATTCATTATAAGGGATAAGGTAAAATGGTTACATCTATGCTTTGAGAATCCTTTTCTCAGGTTAGAATTGAAAATTATGTTGGGTTTTCATTTCTTAATATTCTTGTATATTTGCAATTTAGTTCTATAACTATGCACATAATCCCTTCAAAACATCCCAAGCCAGTTCTTAAAAGGGCTTCTTAAGAACTACTGCCTACACTGGCTATGTATTGAATGGTTATAAATTTCACAAAGGAAGTTAAGGTTCAGATTGGGCAATGATGAATATCAATTTATGCATAACGGGAGCAAAACACACTATTAATGAGAGTAACTATTATGAATGGTTAGCAGAATTTCTAAGCTTGGAGTGGCATTAGTAATCAAGAGAACTTTCTTGTTTAAATGCATGACTAGTTTGAGCCAAATCCGACAATGGATATGAGAACAAAGATTCATCAACAATATAAACTTGTGGAAGTTAATCAAAAGTGATCCTTCAATAGGTATGAATTATTTATTATCACCTTCCAAGCTATTCAAGTTAATAATATCATATATGCAAGCTTAAGGTGTGACAATCCTGATTGATGAGCAATATTCAAAAAATAAAAGTTATCTTTTCAATAGGATGGAATAGAAGTCCCTTTGATGTAGATATATGCTGACAATTCGAAATAATATTTTAATGATCCAAGTGGTCCACTTGTCGAAATTGATGATTGCTGGGCAGTCCAAGCTTAAGGCGCTTCAAAAGGCCGATTGGAAGCTAGGTCAGCTATTAAGCTTCATAAAGAAGTGATCATGACAACTCCTTTGTCATGTGAAGTACCTTCTAAAAACATGATGAAATAGAAGTACCTTCAATATAGTAGGAAGATGCTAATGATTGACAATAACATTTGAATGATCCAAAGGAGACTAATTGAGATTTATGATAAAGAAGAGCCCAAACTTGAATAAAAAAGTCATGATCAAGATCACGAATATGATGTTAATAGTGAATGTTAAGGTATTTGTATGAATAAATGTGTTGTTGATGATTAAAAAAATACTAATAGTAGATCAACATTCAAGTAGTTTTCTGTAAATATGCCTTTATAAGTTTTACTTATTGAAGCAGCACACAAGGTGTCAGATGGGACGAGCCCAATGATCAGGGAGACATGTCTGCACAGATTGAGCATGAGGTTCCTTCACCTTCTACTGCGAGGTCTAGTCCAGCACTAGTTGGATCTTCACCTTCTGCATTACCTCATGCATTACTGCCATCTGTAGCACTTACATCTGGATCTGCTCCCTTATCATCGTTTGTTTCAGCTGGTACCTCATCCATTCCACCGATAGGCGGAGCACCCACATCATTTTCTCCAACGTCATCTGTGGATGCCATATCACTTACTCGCTCTCATGTGAGAACACCAATAAAGCTTGTGAATAATGCGTAAGTATTAAAAGTTTTATTATGTATAATTGTCGGATATTTGGAAACAGGTTGTTTTATTTACTGTTGCTAACTACTTAAACAATCTATTATTGTCTTTATCTGTGTATAGATTACATCCGTCTGATGTTTGCGCCCGGAAGATTACATCCATATTTAAGATAAGATTGGATAAAGATGGCTATTGTTGGAAGAGCGTCTCCAAGGAGACAAAAGATTTGTATTGGGAAGAATTTCAGGTAATAGCTGAAATGTAAAAAACTTAGTTGGATATAAAATGTTAGTGTTAAAAATGAAAAAGAATATTCAAACAATTAAAATCATATTATTTTTCCATCTAGTTAATGAAAAACGATTTAGATATACGTTGATATTTGAATTGGCTTATTTTGTTTTGAATAACTTGTAATGAGGCAGGATTGTCAATAATTAGAGGAAAATTATACTGAAATTTTTTATTAAAATGTGCACTTACCAATCAAATTGCCTTTTCTTTTTGTCCTATAGAAACACTTCATTTGGGATGAGACAAATTCATCTCTTATAAAGATTGCTTGGCAACGCAAGGCTGCAGAGCGATATAGGTCGCTCATGTGCTCCTTTAGGAAGGGGAAAGAGAAGTCTATGCACGTGCCTGATATTACATGGCAAAAATGGAATGAGGCATGGAGCACTGAAGATTTCAAATCACGGAGTAAGCAATTTTCAGCAAATCGTCGCAGTGAGACTGGAGGACCTGGATCTGGTATATCTCGTCACTCAGGGGGCTCAATTTCCCACACGGCACATGCAGAGAGATTGGTAAGGCAATTAAATCTGATTATTAAAGAAAATGACTAAGTTACCTCCAATAAGAGTAAAGTAATTTTATCATTTTATGTAAATTTTAATCCAAGTTAGCAAATTTAAAATACGTTTAGTAAAATTTAGCATATAATCAATAATAAGTGAGAACCACTTACTTTTCTATAAGCATGGCTAATGTATATTTAATTGTTAATGATGTTTATAAGGTATTCCATAGGTTTTTATTTTAACTCAAGTGTTAATTGAGATAATCTCAAGTAGTATAGGTATATAAGTTCATATTTGGTCGTAATTTATCCAAGTTAATCGTAAATAACAGAGTCCATGTAATTTTTCAGCGAAAGAGTCTTGGTCGAGAACCTCTTCCCTATGAGCTTTTTAAGGTGACCCATACTAGGAAAGGCACCTCTGATCTTGTTGATGCACGGGCACAATCAATTAAGGTAAGTAAACAAGTGTCTAAAAGATTCCATTTTATTCATTATTTGCATGATGAGTATATTCAATTGCTTTGACAATGAAATTTAACCAGTTAATTGCGTTATACAGGATGCATTTCTTGCACTTAAGAACCATTCATCTCAGCCACAAGAGGGCTGCAGTGAGCCTCCAATTGTGGATGAGGTGATGCTATACTATCAAGCTGTAGGAGGCAACAAGAAGCGACGAGTATATGGAGTAGGATCCCAAGCATCAACTTTCTACTCACAGTCATTTCACACATCTTTCTCTTCTACAACATCTCGTGTGCAGTCCGAGGCTCTGAGGGATGAGCTTCGACAACTGCACCAGACAGTTGATGTGCTGCAGCAGGGGAATCAGAAGCTACGACAAAGTTTGGCTGCTATGGAGGAGAGAAACCAGCAATGTGAGCAACTGATGGAGAAGAGAGAGAAGCAACGCGAGGAGCTGATTCAGGAGTGCTTGCATCGAATGCAGGAGATGATGAAGATGGAAACTAAGTTCTCTCACATATCACATTCTACGGCCCTGGATCATGACACTACACTTGAGGATGGCACTGGAAATGGTGATGTTAGCCTTGATGAGCATTAACTTTTATATGAATAATTTTGATTAACATATATGAATTTCTGCACATATTTTGATCATAAACAGTCCCTTAGTTTTTTCTAAGTAAGAATGGATTTGAAAATTGATTTGGACTGGTTACCAAAATTAGTAATGGATTCTGTTGTTTTCTGAACTAGAAATAGACAAATCAAATAGATTCATTTTGAAATGAATTAGCAAGTCAAGTTAATTATTTGAGAATGGAAATGGATGTTTCACATTATTGAAAGATGAAAACTAGAACGGATTAATATAAGTAGCACAAAAACTGCAGAAACCAAAGACCAAAAAATAAACTACTATAAAAAAATAAAACCAAGAATTGGAAGTTGATGCTCCTCTTAATTTCCTTGGTCTTGAGGATTTTTGAAGTTGAATATGATTTACTCCATCCTTCTTTTTAAGAAAAGAAATGGAAACCCTTCTATTAAAATAATTTTTTATCTATGCTTTTTACTTATTATAGTGATCCTTAAATGTATCTTTCTTAATATCATAGATCTTTATATGTTAAAAAGTTATATCATAGTTTTTTTTTTTTTTCAAATTATC
Source organism: Manihot esculenta (assembly GCF_001659605.2). Taxonomy (NCBI): domain Eukaryota; kingdom Viridiplantae; phylum Streptophyta; class Magnoliopsida; order Malpighiales; family Euphorbiaceae; genus Manihot; species Manihot esculenta. Next base: position 12,534,110 of record NC_035161.2, read on the forward strand.
TTTTTGATTCGATAATGTATTTATCTCAAAATCTTTTTATTCTTTTATTTGAAATTAAATTTTTTTTAAAAAAAAATCAATAAAAGTGATGTGTAATTGTTCAAGAATTCGTTCAAATTCTTTTGCAAATAAAGTTTTGGAGCTGTTATTGAATCTTCTCTCATTAGGTTGGAAGTAAATAATTCTCTTTTATTATATCCCTTTCTAATATTTTTCTTTCTTAATTAGTAAATTACTATCAAGCATTTTATCAAAATTAATTATATAGTCTCTATTACTTAATCACTCAAATAAAATATTTTTATATTTTATAAAAGTCAAACTTTTTTACGTATTTTAATTGATTAAAAATTAATCAATTTATTTAAAAAAAATTGAACAATATGTATAGATAAAATCATAACTAAATAATATATAATTAAAATTATAAAGATTAAATATAATAAATTTTCAAGAATAAAATAACTTCAGTAATGTCTCCAGTGACTGAACAACTAAAAAGTTAAAAATTAAATAATTAATTTTGACAAAACACAAAAACTAGGTAATAATTCACTTTCTTAATTTTTTTCCACTTTTATTTATTTATTTATGTATAGAAAGATTAAATACTATATGATATTTTAAGTAAAATAATCTAATTAAAAAAATTAAATTATTTAAATAAAATAACTTTCAAAAGAAAAAGTGATTTTTCACAAAATTTAAATTTTTTTGTAGAAATGTAAGTTCTTTGAATAATTAAAGGGAGCGTGAGAATAACAAGCGAGCGCATCTGGTGTAGTGGTATCATAGTACCCTCCCACGGTACTGACCGGGGTTCGATTCCCCGGATGCGCATTACTTTTTAATATTATTAAAAACATTTACTATTAATTAATATAGTTTGTTTAGATAAAATTACATTATGCTATATGTATAAATATTTTTTTTTTTTGGAAAATGAGAGGCTTGTAATACATTTAATATTTACAAATTCTAAAACGTTTGGATGCCTTTTACTTTTGTTGCTTTTTAAATACTACCCATTTACAATATTCTACGCTTTACATCGAGCACGTTACTAATTTAAATATAAAAATAATTATTTATAAACACTAATCATCTCTTTTTTTTTAACATATTGTAAGATCTTATTAAGAGCATATTCAAAAACTGTCAAATCATATTAAGAGTACGTTCGATAACATCATATAAAAATAAGAAAGATTTACAATTTAATCCATGGATATTGCCATTATTAACAAGTCAATTCCTACATTTTTAAAAACCTATTAAAACGTTTTTATTTTTTTTCTCAGTCAGCGAAATAGTCATTAAGTTATCTTTTTTGTTAAAAATAGATAAAAGACGAGAGAATAAAATTTTAAATTCCAATTTTGCCCTTGAAAAAACCCCTTATTTAGTTCTTGAATATTGCTATTATTAATAAGTCAATCTCTACATTTTCAAAAATTTATTAAAATGTCCCTATCATTTTTTTTTCATCAACAAAATAGTCATTCCTCCTCCTCCTCAAAAAAGAAGAAGAATATGATGATGAAGAAGGAGAAAAAGAAGAAAAAGAAGAAAAGAAAAAGAATAAGAAAAAGAAAAGAAAGAGAAAAAAAAAATGATGATAATGATGATGAAAAAAAGAACAAGAAGAATCTCATCCACCTCCTCCTTAAAGAAGAAGAAGAATAAGAAGAAAAATTGAAGAATAATCAAAGAAGAAAAAGAAAAAGAAGAACCAAAGAAGAAGAAAAACGAGGAGGAAGAGGAAAAAAGGGAGGTAATTTGAAATAAAACCATTTTAATAGATTTTTGAAAATGCAGAAACTGACTTATTACTAATGACAGTATCTAGAGATTAAATTCTAAATCTCCCTATTATGTTTTTTAAAACACATACAATAGTGATACTCATGAATTATGATTTCATTGTACCATCAAAATTTCAAATAAAACTCACATACTTGACAAGTTTAACAAAGTAGTCCTTAACCAAAGTCCCATCATACAATAACAACATATAAGGAGATTTACAATTTAGTCCCTGTATATTGTCACTATTAACAAGTCAGTCCTTGCATTTTTAAAAATCTATTAAAACGTCATTATCTTTTCTCTCCGTCAACAAAATAGTTCTTCCGTCTATTTCTGCCGTTAAAAATATAACAAAATATCAAATTACCCCTTTTCTTTTCCTCCTCCTTCTTCATTGATTCTTCCTTCTCTTCTTCTTTTTCTTAGGTTCTTCTTTTTCTTCTTCTTTGATTCTTTTTCAATTTTTCTTTTTTATTCTTCTTCTTTAAGGAGGAGGAGGATATTTTTCTTCTTTTTCTTCTTCTTCATCATCATCTTCTTCTCCTCTTTTTTCTTCTTCACCATCATCATCTTCTTCTCCTTCATCATCGAGGAGAAGGAGGATGAACTATTTCGTTGACGGAAAAAAATGATAAGGACATTTTAATAGACATGAGAAAAGATAATGACGTTTTAATAAATCTTTGAAAATGTAGAGACTGACTTGTTAATAATAGAAATATCCAAAAACTAAATAAGAGATTTTATTTGAGGAAAAAATTAGATTTTAAAATTTTTTTCTCTCATTCGTTATCTATTTTTAACACAAAGCATGATAGAAGGACTATTTCGTTGACAAAGAGAAAAGTTAAAGACGTTTTAATAGGTTTCTGAAAATGTAGAAACTGACTTGTTAATAATGACAATACCTAGGAACTAAAATGTAAATCTCCCTAAAATATATTCAGTTCAATATTAGGTGAAAGAAATTGGGTGTTTGATTGGGTTTGGGATATAGAGGGAAGGAGTCGGGTCTGATTCGAAAGAGGCTGGAGGTGGGTCTTAAACGAAAGGAGATGTATGATAAAGGACTATTTAGACTCCGTCATGAGTTTTAACCAATATCGTTTGGCTAAGACGAAATAAGAGAAAAGATAGGATGAAAGACCAAAAGTCTTATTGAAATTCCTCAAAGATTGAAAAGTGTCTTTCTAATAGCCAAGGGAGGCTATTTATAATAGAAATAAAATCCCAATATGCAAAATTATGAAAATACCCAAATTATCTAAAAAAATAATTAAACTGCAAAATTGACCCCCTAAATGATGGAATTTCCATATCGAACTTTATGATAGGCCTACGGCCCTCGTCACACTTTTAAAAGTCGTGCGTCTCGAAATTCCCTTTTCAAAAAGCTATCGTGGGTCTCTATTGGATGTCGGCAGCAACAGTTAGGCCCGGTCCAAGTTTGCCGTAAAGTCTAAGGTTAACTGCTCCATATCATTCCCTTCCACTTGTAAAGAACTCGACCTCGAGTTGTCTTCAGCAGGATAGTACTGAAATAGATCCGCCACGTTAAACGTCTTGAAAATTTTCATCTTATGTGGAAGGTCAAGAACATAGGCATTGTCATTAATCTTTTAAATGATCCGGAATGGACCAATCTTCTTGGCGTCCAGCTTTTTCTGTCCTCCACCACGTTCCTTGCGTAAATACACCATAACTTGATCACCGATATTGAAGGATTTGAAACGCCTATGTTTATCAGCTGTAGCTTTATATTTATCATTGGCTTCCGTAAGGCATTGTTGTACTTGCTTGAAAATATCCACGTGCTGCTTTGCCAGGTTGCTTGCTGCAAGACTGTTGTGATAACCTGTGGGAAGTGCGATAAGATCAACTGTATGCGCTGGGACTTTCCTGTACACAATAGCAAACGGTGACATCTTTGTGGAGTTGTGAATCACACTATTGTAAGCAAATTCTGCTTGGGCAAGAGCAAGATCCCAAGCAGTTTTCTTGTTACTGCAGATGCAGCGTAGAAGATTGTCAAGCGTTCGGTTCACGATTTCAGTTTGTCCATCAGTTTGGGGATGGGCATCACTGCTGTATCGAAGTTCAGTCCCAAAATGTTTCCATAAAGTCACCCAGAAGTGAGCTAGAAACTTCACATCTCTGTCAGAAGTAATGGTCTTGGGGACACCATGTAAGCGAACAATCTCCTGGAAAAACAGTTTTGCTACATGAGAAGCATCATTAGTTTTCTTACAGGGAATGAAATGCGCCATTTTAGAGAACCTGTCAACAACAACAAAAATGGAATCAGATCCACGTTGAGTACGTGGAAGACCAAGAATAAAATCCATAGACAAGTCCTCCCAAGGATGGGCTGGAATAGGCAGTGGAGTGTATAGGCCTGTATTCTGCGAATGTCCCTTCTGAGTTTGACACACTGGGCACTTCTGAACCATCCGACCTGTATCCTTTTTTAATTGAGACCAGTAAAAATGCTCCTCCAACCCAGCAATAGTCTTGTCACGCCCCAAATGACCACTCAAACCTCCTCCAAAGATCTCGCGAATGAACTTTTCCCGCAAGGAAGATCGAGGGATGCATAACCTGTTCTCCTTAAAAAGAAAGTCATCATGTATCAAGAACCCATCAGTAGGCTGGTGAGTCTGGACTCTAGCCCATATATAAGCAAAATCATCATCTATAGCATACAAATCCTTCAGGAATTCAAAACCTACAATCCCCTTATTAACTGTAATCAACAGAGTAGCCCTCCTACTCAAAGCATCTGCCACCTTATTACTATGGCCAACCTTATGTTTGATGACATAATGAAAGGCTCCAAAGTAAGCTGCCCATCGGGCATGCATCTTATTCATATGTTTTTTAGTTTTAAAATGGATCAGAGACTGATGATCTGTGTGAATAATAAATTCTCGTCCCATCAAATACTGCTCCCAAGTTTTAAAAGCCCGGAATACTGCATATAGTTCCTGCTCATAAGTAGACCACTTCTTTCTAGCTTCATTCAGTTTCTCACTAAAGAAGGCAATAGGCCTTTGAGCCTTGGACTTTACGGTAAACTTGGACCGGGCCTAACTTTTGCTGCCGACATTCGATAGAGACTCACGATAGCTTTTCGGAAAGGGAATTTCGAGACGCACGACTTTCAAAAGTGTGACAAAGGCCATAGGCCTGTCACAAAGTTTGAAATGAAAATTCCATCATTTAGGGGTTCAATTTTACAGTTTAATTATTTTTTTAGATAATTTGGGTATTTTCGTAATTTTTTCATATTAGGGTTTTATTTCTATTATAAATAGCCTCCCTTGGCTATTAGAAAGACACTTTTCAATCTTTGAGGAATTTCAATAAGACTTTTGGTCTTTCATCCTATCTTTTCTCTTATTTCGTCTTAGCCAAACGATATTGGTTAAAACTCCTGACGGAGTCTAAATAGTCCTTTATCAGATTCTCACAACTGCAGCTATCTATAATTAGCCTGCAAATTGCCTCTCCTACTCGACACTTTGCCTGGAAAATCTTCCTCCTTTGTGTCTCGTCCTCCTGTTTTGTTGTGCATAAGATCTTTTTCACCACATAAGTGACCTCTCCATCTTCAGAACCAGCAATAGATCCATCATCGTCATCCTCTTCCTCGTCAGTTTCAGCCACTTGCTCAACTATATTAACCTACCGGCGGTCAGTATTAACTCCTCTACGTTCTTGACAATTATTCGATCGATGACCAGATTGCCTGCACCAGTAACATATGTCTCCCATTGGCTTCTGATAAGGATTGGTCCTGCCTCCTTTGTCTGTTGTAGTAGTGACTGCCTTGCCCTTATTGTCTCTCCTTTCTTCCATGGTATTCGGAGGGTTGCCATAGTTTACAACCTTAGAAGGCTGCCCGCTATAGTTGCCTCTATATTGCTGCGTCCCTGTTGAACCAGAATTTCTATAATTGAAATTTCGGTTGTACTGCTGCTGTCGTGGCTGCCAATCAACACGCTCTTCTGCCCTTTTTGCCATTTCAATAGCGTCTGCCAAGGTGAAAATCGCTGCTACTCTCATTATACAACGAATTTCATGATTCAGCCCCCTCTGATAATGAGCAACCTGTTGGGCCTCGTTCTCATAGTTTTCACATCTCGCCTGCAGCCTTAAAAACTCCTCGGTATACTCATCCACCCTTCGGTTCCCTTGTACACAGTCATGATACCGGTTATATAAGACCTTAGCGTGATCGCTAGGCAAGAACCGTTGTTCAAACATCTGCTTCATCAGCACCCAGTTTCATATGGGCTCCAGCCTCTTCCGATAGCGTTCGTTTTGAATCGAATTCCACCAGGCTCCTGCACCCCCTTTCAACTTATAGGCCACAATTGGAACCTTGCGCTCCTCTTCCACTTTCATAATTTCAAAGAAGCGTTCAACCTCTGCCAGCCAATCCAGAACAGATTCAACATCTAACGAACCAAAAAATTTTTGAAGGTCTACCTTGATCCTGTAACCTTCTTGATAGTTCTGTTGGGGATTTGCAGGCATAGGATTGATGACCACAGGATTGGCGGTCACAAGAATGGCGGCCACATGATTGGCAGCCACAGGATTGGCGGCCACATGCGATGTGCGGCGGCAGCAGGTTGGTGGATTCCCTGCTGCAGGGTCAGCTGTCCGATCATCTCCCTCAATTCTGCCAAAGATGCCTCAATCGCAGTAAGTCGCGCCTCTTGGTTATCTGCCATGGCCGAACTTTGCTCTGATACCAATCTGATAAAGGACTATTTAGACTCTGTCAGGAGTTTTAACCAATATCGTTTGGCTAAGACGAAATAAGAGAAAAGATAGGATGAAAGACCAAAAGTCTTATTGAAATTCCTCAAAGATTGAAAAGCGTCTTTCTAATAGCCAAGGGAGGCTATTTATAATAGAAATAAAATCCTAATATGCAAAATTATGAAAATACCCAAATTATCTAAAAAAATAATTAAACTGTAAAATTGACCTCCTAAACGATGGAATTTCCATATCGAACTTTGTGACAGGCCTATGGCCTTTGTCACATTTTTGAAAGTCGTGCGTCTCGAAATTTCCTTTCCGAAAAGCTATCGTGGGTCTCTATCGGATGTCGGCAGCAAAAGTTAGGCCCGGTCCAAGTTTGCCGTAAAGTCCAAGGCTAACTACTCCATATCAATGTATGAGTAATTTGATGGAGGTAATGGCGGTGAAGGGGCATTCGCGCACAGGGAAGGATGTGTCTATCGCGGGTTAGTAGTTTTTTTTATTAATTTCATCAATTATTTCATTTGTTAGAGTTACAACCATCATTTCTTTATGATATAAAAAATTTTCTTACTTTTCGCAAAATTTTTCATAATTTGCATAAAACAATAACTATCATTTGAAATAATTAATTCATTAGGTATTTTTATCTTGATTGCTTTCTTTATCTATATGACAAAGTTTAAATATTTTAATTATACCGTCTTTTATAAATAAAATCTAATAATTTCTAAAATAAATATACAATCATATACTAAAAATGTATATTTGTGTTTATATATAAAATTTAAAATAATTTTAAAGAAAAATTTAGTTATAGACATTTTTTTTTTTACTACCATTGACAATAACATATAATATTTACCTAAATTCTCTTTTTGAATAATATCTTTTCTCCATATAATTTATTTTTTATACATAAATTATTAGCTAAAATATCTCTAAGTGATTTATTAATAGCTTCAAAATAATATCTATGATTCATGGACATTTTATTCTATATTATAAGAGAAGTTTTATATATAACCACAATTAATTGAGTTTCTTTTTTAATGTCACATATTGAATTTTCATTTATTTTAATAGAAATCTTAAACCTTGAATGAGTAGTATATCTACATGATAAAAGCAAAGATAAAATATCTAAAGAAATTACGACTAAAATTATAACTAAAATTATATGTCCTAATCTAAAGTATGAAATAATTGTTTCGTATAAGTATGATTTTTCAATTCTACTATGACTATAAACAAAAAAAAACTTGTCCATCATTATTGTATATAGATGATAAAACTTCGTTAGATATAAACTTTTATTCTAAATTCAACGTGATTAATTTTTAATTCATGAGTATTATAATTTAGCTTTTCTAATAAGATTATATTGTTTATATTATGCAATAAAGAAACATTCGGAAGAGGCCAATTATATTTAGATAATGGAGTTGAATTTTTATTAAAATATTTTTCTAATTCAAGCATAATATGGTTTTTTAAATACTTGTCTAATATCATAATTTCAGAAACATTTAGCACAACTTACATTTAATATTCAATATCATCATAAAAAATCTCTAAAATTTTTCAAATATCTTCATGGGCTTAGAAACTTTACAAAAAAAGATTGTTGAAAAAAGACATCTTAATTATGCCGATATAGCCCAAAGAGTATATTCTTTTAAGGTTTTTATTCATTTTTTATTATTACCTAATAAACTTTTGGCAATACAAACAACTTGATATGTGTGGTACATAACAATATTAATCTTTTTTATTTTTTACTAATTATTAAGACCTTTAACAATATTCAATAATATTTTTAAATGATAGAGTTCACCTGCATTTGGATGAACATATGATGTTCATCTTATTTTTTTCATCCCATATCCACTGTATTGGAAATTAAATATGTTAATAAATATGTGTCTTTATATAAAGAGTTAGTTTCCATTCATTCTAGCAATATATTTTTTTTTCAATCAGCCTTATGCACAATGAACATGAGATTTTGATTTTATTTATAAATAACGATTTTTAACAAGAAAATGACTATATAAGGGCTCAACAACTGACTTTCTACAGTAGATTAGAAACTCAAATAGTCTCCATATTACTTTGCAAGGAGAAATATAATGATAATCAAAGTAATTTTTAATTTTATCAATACATTATTTTGAAGATGAAGAGTCATCTTTATTTATTTGTATATCAACTCGTGCTTTATCAGGTCAGGACTCTTTTTAATATACATGAATAAATATTTCATTAGAGTAGTTACGCAATAAATTCAACATTTATATGAGTATTATATTTAACAAATAAATCTCTATTATATAGAACATAAAATCTATTATCAATAGAATCCCTTTTTTTCATCATACAAACCATTATCTCTTTATTTATAAACTGCAAAATCACTTTTATCTATACCTGTTTCACGTAAAAATTTCTTTGGATAGTATTTAGAGCAACAACCATCACATATATAAGGAGAAAGAGAATTTATATCAACACATGGACTATAAATCATAAAATTAGATACACAACCATAAGCTAATAAAATTAGATACACAACCATAGGCTAATTGATTGTGCTTTTCATAGGGTAACTCAGCTGATATTACAAAACTAATTTGTGATGCCATTTTAATTTTTTTTTTCTAACCATATTAAACAATGAACATGAGATAAAGCTTGTTTTTTTAAACTCAATGGAATACAAAAGAGTAGTGATAGGACCAAAGTATTTATTTTTTATATCATCAATCAAATAGTTAATTTTTTGCTTTAAAAACTCGAACAATTATATTTGTCTACCTTTCACCCTTTATCATAAAATTAAACTTGATACCCACTTTATCTTAATCCAAGTTGGATTACATGTAAAGTAATAAACAGATCTAAAGGTCTATACAACTTATATATAGCCATCGTATTATGATAATATTCTAACATGTATCTAGGATCCCCTTTATAACTCAAAGTCAAAATCAAAATTTCTTCGATACTATTTCCATTACAATTTTCTCTTAAAAATGCATCTCTAATTTTTAAATAAATTTATGATCAAAGATATTGTTGCATGTGATGAATAAAATATAAACGCTCTTTCTTGACACATAAAAATGCATCCACAATAAATTATTGATACAATCTTCTTCCATTGAGAGTGTCTTTCCTTCTAATGATTTTGTTGGAAGCTATAGGCATAATACTCTCACATTGTTATAAATCTTCTTTTTTTGATTTTGTAGAATTTATTCATAGATTTATTATCTATTTGATATCCATCTTTTGCATAAGAACATAAAGGCATCTATTGCATAGACATTAAGTTAGGATACAATGTACTTATTTTCCAACTTTTCTTTATGTTCAACAATAATATCGTGATTTCAATCATACATTTATAAATCATCGACAATGAGTCCAATAATTTTAGAAGCAACTAGGCTTGCATATTACAAACCATCACTTTGGCATTTACCTATCAACTATAATTGTATAGGTGCAAAGTCATTCTCTAAAAATCTATCTTGTTCCATCCTAAAAGACTTGACAATTCATTATTAGAATTCAATATTATTAAAATCTTTCTTAAAAAATTGAGCACACCTTGACATCTGTCTTTCTATGGGCAACAAACCCTAATAATATGATATATATAATTGCTAACCTTAAAAATATAAGTACCATTTACCTTGTTAATGGCATGGTCAACTCGGCTACTCATAGAAGTAAAAGCAAACATTGAATTGTGCAAATGTATATTACCCTTAAACTTCGCACTTATTGGACCAAATTGAGGATTCAACAAATAAGCAAGATAGGGAGGAGTTCCCTTAATAACAGTAGCTCAATTCTCCCTTTCTTACCATAGAGAGAGTACACTAATTTATTTTAGAATTGCTCTTTAAGTATTCAGCCTCCCAAAATAAATTTTCACAATAACTGTAGGCATATTGTAGATCTCCAAGGTCAAGTTGTTTTGCGAAATGCTTTAGCAAAAAATATATATATAATAAATTAGCAAAAAAATGTGACACACTTAGTTTGTATGTATACTTTGAAACCATCACAAATATAAAGTGCAGAAGAATCATCAAGGAAACACTCTTCACTAGTAGAAACACATAACAAATTTCCTTATATCAAAATCTCTCCATCGAAGTGATATGGAGCAATTAGCCTTGGACTTTACAGCAGACTTAGACCGGATCTAACTTTTACTACCAACGTTTGATGGAGATCTACGATAGCTTTTCGGAAAGAAAATTTCGAGACGCACAACTTTCAAAAGTGTAACAAGGGCTAAAGGCCTGTTACAAACTTCGCGGTGAAAATTCCACTGTTTAGGGGGTCAATTTTGCATTTTAATTACTTTTTTTGAATATTTTTATAATTTTGCATATTAGAGTTTTTTCTATTATAAATAGCCTTTCATTGGCTATTTGAGACTCACTTTCAATCTTTCAAGAATTTAAATAAGACTTGTCGACTTCTAGCCTCTTGTTTTTATTATTTCGTCTTAGCCAAATGCTATTGGTTAAAACTCCTGACGGAGTCTAATTAGTCCTATATCATATTGGTATCAGAGCAAAGTTCATCCATGGAAGAAAACCAAGAGGCGCGACTTGCTGCAATTGAGGTGTCTTTGGCAGAATTGACGGAGATGATCGAACAGTTAGCCTTGCAATAGGGAATCCACCAACCTGTTGCAGCCGAATGCCCTCAGCCAGTTGCCAATCCTGTGGTCACCAATCTTGTACCTGCAAATCCCCAATAGAATTATCAGGAAGGTTACAAGATAAAGATAGACCTTCAAAACTTTTTTGGTTCGTTGGATGTAGAATCTGTTCTTAATTGGTTGGCGGAGGTTGAACGTTTCTTTGAAGTTATGAACTGTTAGGAAATTCAGAGATTATTGCAACCCATATTGCGTAGCGGAAAAATAAAAATCTCTGATTTCCTTTCCCAGAATCCGAGTGCTTCGTTTATTTCAAAAGAAAGATATGAGACTAAACTGTTAATCTCGTCGAGAAGATACAATGCCGGACTGATGGTGCTGCTTTTTCAAACGAACACCCTCAATGGTATCCACACGAATGTCTTCTATCCTTCTAGAGTGCTAGCTCTCTCAAGAATGGATAGATTATGTGCTTCACAATCTACAACTGTTATACTGAATTTTCTCAAAACCATCATTTCACAATTTGTAGAAGGAGTATTTATATGTTTCAGTCTTTTTGGTTTCCCACAACTCTTTTCCCAAAAGAGTTGTGTTAAGAACCCACTATCACAATCTCGCAGATACTCAAATATCTTATGTGATAGAGTTCTTTATCTGTAACGGTTACAAATATACTGCAGATCTTTTAAATATTATTATCTATAATAATAAATAATTAATAATAATAACACTTTATTATTATTAATTAATATTAATAATAATAACACTTTATTATTATTAATTATATTAATGATTGATAATAATAACACTTTATTATTATTAATTATATTAATGGGCTTTTAGCCCATTAATATATCATAGCACATCAACAATGTTCTTTTGTGTGTGACCCAATAGGCTCACATTAATTGGCAATATGCCCAGTCCCACAAGACCCATAAGTCATAAGTGGCCTCTAGCAAGACATTAAAACTACCCAACTAATATGAGGATCAATAGTCCGATAAAGCCTAATAAATAGAACATGTATTAATCCCTTTGTCACACGGTATATAGTTTGAACATAAGTCATGGTCAATGTCAAACTTATAATGTTCAAACTTATGATTTCTCGATCTCTAAGTAAACTGATAAATTCAAATGATATTGATCACACTATCAATTCATTTGAGCACGGCCATACATTTCTCAGTCTCACTTATCGAAAGGCCCAGAAGATATCTCTCTCAGAGAGAGGGACAAATCCTATCTTGATTGTTCAATATCCTCTACATAATTTCTATTATGCTCAATCATAACCTTTATGACTGTCCGATTAAAGACAATGTTTGGTTATGTCAAAACATAATAGTCCTTATGTTGGAAACTATGACAATCTCAAGTCAAAGGATTAAGACATAACTACTTTGAGATTCACTTATGACAATAACTCATGTAGTGATCTCAATACGGGTCCATTCAATACTTTGTTCTCTAACAAGTATCTATGATTATTGAATTATATCAACATATACATAATCATCTCATGATTATCAATCAATAATCATACTAGCTATATTTTATTATTATCAACATAATAATAAGTAACCAAGGATAATAATCATTATTATGTACCATGCAAATAAATAATGATAATAAAAACCTCTTTTATTAATAACCAAAACGACATACAAAAAGGTCCAAGATAATGGCCTAGGGCAAATACACTAACATAAACATGAAAGAGGATCGAAAGATTCTGATTGTGACCTATAAATTAAAAGGGGATGCAGCAACCTGGTGAAATTCGGTTCAAAACGAACGCTATCGGAGGAGGCTGAAACCCATACGAAACTGGGTGTTGATGAAGCAGATGATTAAACAGTGGTTCTTGCCTAGTGATCACACTCAGGTTTTGTATAACCGGTATCATGACTGTGTACAGGAGAATTGAAGGGCGGATGAATATACAAAGGAGTTTTTGAGATTGCAGGCGAGGTGTAAAATCTATGAGAATGAAGCCCAACAGGTTGCTCATTATCAGAGGGGCTTGAATCATGAAATTCGTTGTATGATGGGAGTAGCTGCAATTTTCACTTTGGCAGATACCATTGAGATAGAAAAAAATGGTAGAAGAGCGTGTTGATTAGCAGCCACTATATCAGTATAATTTTAATTATAGAAATTCTTATTCGACAGGGACACAGCAATATAGAGACAATTATGACGGGCAGCGTTCTAAGATTGTAAATTCTAGCAATCCTAAAAATACTATGGAAGAAAGGAGAGACAGTAAGGAAAAATTAGTCGCCACTACAGCGGACAAAGGAGGCAAAATCAATCCTTATCAGAAGCCAATGGGAGACATATGTTATCGTTGTAGACAACCTGGTCATCGATCAAATAATTGTCCAGCATGTAGAGGAGTTAATAATAATCATCGACAGGTTAATGTAGTTGAGCAGGTGGCTAAATCTGAGAAGGAAGTGGATGATGGCTCTATTGCTGGTTCTGAAGATGGAGAGGTCACCTATGTGGTGAAGAAAATCTTATGTTCGATGAAATAGGAGGATGAGACGCAAAGGAGGAAGATTTTCTAGACAAAGTGTCAAGTAGGAGAAGCAATTTACAGGCTAATTATAGATAGTTGCAGTTATGAGAATCTGGTAGCTAAGAAATTGGTGGAGAAATTGCAGTTGCCTACACAGCTGCACCCTTCACCATACAAAGTCAAATGGATTAAGGAAGGTCCGACAATTAAAGTCAACAGAATCTACAGCGTGCCTATCTCAATCGGTAAATCTTACACTAAACTTGTTAATTGTGATGTTGTGGATATAGATTATTGTGGAATTTTGTTAGTCTCGCCCTTGGCAGTTCGATGTTAATGCTTTGCATAAGGGAAATGAGAATTCATACATGTTCACATGGAATCGAAAGAAGATTACTATTTTGCCTTCCGATTTAGCGAAACATTCTAAAGTGGAAGGGAAGAATGTTGTTGTTATTTCCACGGGAGTGCAAAGACTATCAGGCGTAGTGGAGGAATCTAGAGGCATATTGGCTTTATTGGTGAGAGCAACAGACACAGTGGAGGATGCACCATCTTTACCACCACCCATCAAAGAACTGTTGAAGGAGTTTCCTAGGATAATGGAGGAATCCTCCAAGCTTCCATCTTTGCGGGATATCTAACATCAGGTTGATCTCATTCCTGGATCAAAATTACTGAATTTGCCTCATTATAAAATGAGTCCAAAGAAGAGTGAAATCCTCCAAAAATAGGTTGAAGAATTATTGAAGAAGAGGCATATTCGGGAGAGCATTAGCCCCTGCAGAGTCCTTGCCTTATTAGTTCCAAAGAAAGATGGAACTTGAAGAATGTGCGTGGATAGCAGGGCCATCAACAAAATTACAGTTTAGTATCGATTTCCTATTCCGCAGCTGGATGACATGTTGGATCAGCTATTAGGGTCTAAATTCTTCTCTAAGGTCGACCTTAAAAGCGGCTATCGCCAAGTTCAGATTAAGGAGAGAAATGAATGGAAGACAACCTTTAAGATTGAAGAAGGCTTGTACGAGTGGCTGGTTATGCCCTTTGGTTTGAATAATTCACCTAGCACATTCATGCGACTTATGAACCAGGTTTTGTGTCCTTTCTTACACAAATTTATGGTTTTTTATTTTGATGACATCTTGATTTTCAGTCACAGCGAAGAAGAACATTTACAGCACCTTCGTCAAGTCATGACAACCTTGCAAGAAAGTGAGTTGGTTATTAATCTAAAAAAATGCATCTATATGATGGAGTGTGTTCTGTTCCTAGGATTTGTTGTTGGTGCAGAAGGGATACATGTTGATGAGAAGAAGGTAGAAGCAATACGGAATTGGCCTATTCCCAAAACTATTTCTGAAGTTCGCAACTTTCAGGCCCTTGCTACTTTCTATCGATGGTTTATCAGAAATTTCAGCAGCATTTTTGCTCCTATCATAGATTGTTTGAAGAAAGAGAGAGTTTAGAAATTTTCTTGGATTGACACTACCAACAAGAGCTTTGAAGAGATTAAAGATAAGCTTACTTCTGCCCCTATTCTTACTCTACCCAATTTTGATAAACTATTTGAGGTTAAATGTGATGCTTGTGGAGTTGGGATTGGCAGAGTGTTGTCACAGTCTAAAAGGCTTATTGCTTTCTTTAGTGAAAAATTGAATGAAGCTAGGAAGAAGTTGTCTAATTATGAGCAGGAGTTATATGCAGTATTCCAGACTTTTAAAACTTGAGAGCAGTATCTAATGGGGCAGGAGTTTATTATTCACACAGATCATTAATCCTTGATTCACTTTAAAACTCAAAAACATGTGAATAAAATGTATACTCGATGAGAAACCTATTTTGGAGGATTTCATTATGTCATAAAACATAAGGCTGGCCATAGTAATAAGGTGGCAGACGCTTTGAGTAGGAGGGCTGCTCTGTTGATTACAGTTAATCAGGTGGTTGTGGGTTTTGAATTTCTGAAAGATTTGTATGCTGCAAATGATGATTTTGTTGATATATGAGCTAAAGTCCAGGCTCACCAGCCTGTTGATGGATTCTTGATACACGAAGGCTTTTCTTTTTAAGGAGAACAAATTATGCATTCCTCGATCTTCTCTGCGGGAAAAACTGATTCGAAAGGTCCATAGAGGAGGTTTTAGTGATCATTTAGGGTGTGATAAGACTATTGTTGAGTTGAAGGAGCGTTTTTACTGGCCACAATTACAAAGGGATACAGGTCGAATGGTCCAAAAGTGCCTAGTTTGTCAAACTCAAAAGAGTCATTTGCAGAATACAGGCTTGTACACTCCACTGCCTATTCCATAATATCCTTGGGAGGACTTGTTTATGGATTTTGTTCTTGGTCTTCCACGTACTCAACATGGATCTGATTTCATTTTTGTTGTTATTGACAGGTTCTTCAAAATGGCGCATTTCATTCCTTGCAAGAAAATTAATGATGCTTCTCATGTTGCAAAACTTTTTTTCCAGGAAGTTGTTCGCTTACATGGCATTCCTAAGACCATTACTTCTTACAGAAATGAAGTTTCTAGCTCACTTCTGGGTGACTTTATGAAAATATTTTGGAACTGACCTTCGATACAATAGTGCTGCCTATTCTCAAATTGATGGTCAAACTGAAGTAGTGAATCGCACTCTTAGCAATCTTCTACGCTGCATCTACAGTAATAAGAAAATTGCTTGGGATCTTGCTCTTGTCCAAGCAGAATTTGCTTGCAACAGGGTTTTCCACAGCTCCACAAAGATGTCACCTTTTGCAGTTGTGTACAGGAAAATCCTAGCGCATACATTTGATCTTATTGCCCTTTCTACAGTTTCTCACAACAGTATTGCAACAAGCAACTTGGCAAAGCAGCATGTGGATGTTTTCAAACAAGTACAATAATACCTTACAGAAGCCAATGACAAGTATAAAGCTATAGCTGATAAACATAGACATTTTAAGTCCTTCAATGTCGGTGACCAAGTTATGGTGTATTTATGCAAGGAACGTGGTGGACTTAACCCAAAAAGATTGGTCCATTCTGGATCATTCAGAAGATTAATGACAATGCTTATGTTTTTGACCTCCTAAATGAGATGAAAATTTCAAAGACGTTTAACGTGGCAGATCTATTTCAGTACTACCCTGCTAATGACAACTCGAGGTCGAGTTCTTTACAAGTGGAAGGGAATGATACGGAGCAATTAGCCTTACACTTTACGGCAGACTTGGACCGAGCCTGACTTTTGCTGCTGACGTTCGATGGAGACCCATGATAGCTTTTTGGAACGGAAATTTTGATACGCACGACTTTCAAAAGTGTGATAAGGGCCAAAAGTCTGTCACAAAGTTTGAGATAAGAATTTCACCATTTAGAAGATCAATTTTGCATTTTAATTATTTTTTTTAGATATTTTTATAATTTTGCATGTTAAGGTTTTTTCTATTATAAATAATATTTCCTTGACTATTTGAGACTCACTTTCAATCTTTCAAGAATTTCAAGAAGACTTTTCGGTTTTTAGCCTCTCGTTTCTATTATTTCATCTTAACCAAACGTTATTTGTTAAAACTCCTAACAGAATCTAATCAGTTTTATATCAAATGGTCTACCAGATCTAAATAGCTTCGGCCCAATAAACAGTATTCAATTAAAAAAATTAAACATTATCTCAGCCATTCGTTACATACTCCTAATCTGGACCATCTATAACACTTATATAAAAACAAATAACAAAATCCTAACAATCAATGCATTCTCCATCTGTCTCCCTTGACGCACGAGACTAACTACTCCTCTCCATTATTTACATGCTCTTTTAAAGTAAAAGCCACTAGGTGGCTGCTTTTCACATGCTAATCAATCAACATATACTATATCACTCAAAATCGCTCGACTTAACACTTATAAGGAGCCAATACTGTGTCGTATGAAAATTAAAGGCTTCTATCCCATGGACCGCTAAAGATTTGTCAAAGCAAAGTAATTGATGCGGAAATTGTCTTGGATTTTACGGTAGACTTAGACCGAATTTAACTTCTGCTACCGACGTCCATTGGAGGCCCACGATAGCTTTTCGAAAAAAAAATTTGGAGACACACAACTTTCAAAAGTTTGATAGGGCCGTGGGCCCGTCCTAAAATTTGAGGTGAAAATTTCATCGTTTAAGGGGTCAATTTTGCATTTTAACGTTTTTTTAGATTTTTTTTTATAATTTTTCATATTAAGATTATGCTATTATAAATAGCCATTTTCTTAGGTGTTTGAGACACTTTTTCAATTTTCGAGAATTCAATAAGAAATTTCGGCTTTTAGTCTTTCATTTTCTGAATTTCGTCTTACCCAAACGTTATTGGTTAAAACTCCTAACAGAGTCCAATCAGTCCTATTTCAATAATAAAAGCCCAAAAAATAAAAGACAAGCAATCAATTTACAACTCCTTAATTTATGCCTACTCTAATATTGGATCTTCAAAACTATAGTTTAAAAAAAGTTCTAGTTCATACTTTCTTTAAAATAAAATTTTTAAATAACCCAAGCAACTTGTGATTACAGCGGACGAGAAGAGGTTAATAACAACACGTCACAGTAGGAGTGAGCATTATTCAGTTTTAACCGAATAAACCAATCAAATTAAACTAAATAAAAAATTTGATTTGATTTATTAATTAATTTGGTTTATTAATTAATTTGATTCATTTGTAATTATTAAAATATTAAGTTTAATTGGGTCGGTTCAGTTTTTAGAAAAAAAAATTAAAAAAAACCAAACTGATATATGTTATTTAATAGATTTCTATCACTTAAACCAGCTATTGCTTGATGGTTAGGTGGCTTCTCTAATATTCCCAATGCTAAGGTTCGTTCCTCTTTATTGCAATTCACTTCTCTTCTTCTCCTTCTTTTTTAATATATAACATTAATTGTTAATCCAGACCGTTCATTTTGAAATGATCTCAACCATTAAATTAATGCTATATATTCATCTTTTAACTCCAAATCCTAGCGTCCTCTATTATTTTCTTCTTGAAAAATTTACCTATCCTTCAAGCACAACCGTAACTCCTCCCTCGTTCATCTTGGTTCAGTGACAATAATCCCTATTTCATCAGTTTCCCTTTATGTCTTTGACTAGACCTTCTCTTCTCCAATGAGCTCCTCCTATAAATGTTCTGCAAGCTTCCTTTCCCTCATCACATATCTAATTCTCATTTGCAAGTGTTGGTTATATATTTCATAATCACATATCAAAACCTTTTTGCGAGTTCTTCTGGATTTGATAAATAACATCTCGCTTTTGTTTTAACATACTAACATGGAGCAATTAACCTTGGACTTTACGGCAGATTTGGATTGGGCCTAACTTTTACTGCCGACGTTCGATAGAGACCCACGATAGCTTTTCGGAAAAGGAATTTCGAGACGCACGACTTTTAAAAATGTGACAAGGGCCGTAGGCCTGTCACCAAGTTCGATATGAAAATTCCATCATTTATGGGGTTAATTTTGCATTTTAATTATTTTTTTAGATATTTTGAATATTTTCATAATTTTGCATATTAGGGTTTTATTTTCTATTATAAATAACCTCCCTTGACTATTAGAAACTCACTTTTCAATCTTTGAGGAATTTCAATAAGACTTTTAGTCTTCTAGCCTATCTTTTCTCTTATTTCATCTTAACCAAACGATATTGGTTAAAACTTCTGACGGAGTCTAAATAGTCCTTTATCACATACTTTTACTTTCTGAATTTGAGAGAAGCATTGGTGGTCGGTGGTTTTAGGTTATTCCATTCATGGATACAATTGTGATTCATTATTCATGCATGGATTTTTTGATATTTGTAATGATTTGCGATTTTGATTTATGAAATGAAACCATTGCTGGGTTTATGCTATTTATCCATTGAGACTTTTGTGGTTTTCATTTAGATATGTGATGTAAATTCTATTTTTTAACTCTTTTAATTGATTTGAGTTTTGTAAATTACAATAATGAATTTATGCAGTATGGGTTTGATTTTGTAAATTGTAATTATGATATACGATTACCTTAAATTGTAAATTTTAAAATATTGATTCATAGCTTATGTAATAAGGAGGTAGGAAATGGTTTCTATGTCATTGGTTAACTAACGAATCAAACTAAATTAAACTATATTTTTTCAGTTCGATTCTATTTGATTTTTTTTAAACTTTGGTTTGATTCAATTTTAATTACTTTTAAAAAATTAGTTTTCGATTATTTTAATTTGATTTAATTTTTAAGCCGATCAGATTGCTTATACATACCTATGTCACAACATCAAGTGGGAAAACAAATCATCTTAAAGTTAAGTAAAAATTGCATGGTATCGAAACACAATTCCGTTTACCCTTTCTTATCTTTATGCATATCAAATTGAATCATTAAAATTCAAGTTTATGTATGTATATAATCTTAACATATAAGGCAATATGCTTACAGATACAGAGTAACTCCAACTTTATTTTCACTAATATAAGAATTTTGACTGTGTGCTAATTTTAACTTCATCATAGACGGACCACACTTGGGCCCATTGACCAAAAGAGGACTCTCTAGCCCAGAAGGTATCAAAACCAAACTGCCTATGCCCTTAGAGAAACAAAAGAATTAGAAGCACCAAGTCCATAAGAGCATACACATAAAAACACCCAATAGTGAATTTACCTAAAACCACTATGTTTGATGTGTTAGCTTCCTGTTATGTCATGGTAAAGATCCGTGCTGATACTGAAGGACCTTCTTCTTGGGAATTTGCTGAAGAAGAGGTTGTTCCTCTTCCTCTACCTCACCCTCTACCCTGAGATGTGGCCAAACACACTGCCAAAAGTTGTCTGCTGGGACTGTGTCATCCTAGCTGCATTGGGGCATTCATGTGCCATATGTCCCTCCTGTTTATATCTGTAACAAGCTGTAGTCTTAAACTGACAAGGCCCTTTATGCAGCTTTCCACATCTAACACACTCAGAGCTATCTGAACCAGAACTAGAACCACTACCCATTCCCAGACCAGACTTCAACTTGTTCCAGAACTTATTCTTCTTAGTGGACTTATTGCACTTTCTACTTCTTGTGGCGGCTACACTCAGAGAAGAGAGATCAAACTTTCCTCTACTTGAGACCTTGGAACCCAATGATTGTGCCACATGTTACTTCACTATTCCCTAAATGATAGCACTAGCCTCCATCTTTCTAGCTGCATCCAATATAGTGTGGAAGCTCTCTCTCTGTGTTGCTAAGATTAGTGAGGAATACCTGGAGTGGAGTCTCATGGTATACCTCCTAGCCTTCTTCTGGTTAGTGTCATAAGCCTGACCCACATACTGGAGTAACTCCAAAAACTTATATGTGTATTCATCTACACTCATTTCCTTAATCTGCCTTAACTGCTTAAACTCTATCACTTTCAACTCTTTTAAACTATTTGGAAAAGCCCATCCTGCAAACTCGTTTGCAAACTGTTCCCATGATAAGTTGTCCAATTTTGGTTCCACGTAATTCTTGAACCACTCCTCTGCCTTTATGCACTTCAGAGTGAACCCTGCCATCTGAATGGCTCTGCAGTCGCTGGCTCCTAACTCATCAGCTATCATCTTCACTGCTTTGATGTATTCAAATGGGTTATCACCCTCCGTATACTTACGAGCATCCAACTTCAAGTAATCTATCATTTTTACCTTGCTCCCTACTGATGGGTTAGGTTTGGGTGATTAGGTTTCAGGAATTACTGATTCTCTTGGGGGAGGAGGTGGTGGTGTAGCACACCTTGGGTTAGGCTTTGCTGGATTCTGGTAATAAAGTGGAGGTGAAAACATAGGGTAGGGTGGATATGAAAGATAGTAGGGAGGATAGGGCATGTATGAGGGGGTACGAATGGTTGCTAGAGTAATCCAATGAACCTCCCATCAGATACTCGAGTCCTTGTGGGTAAGGCTAGTACTGAGGTGGATAGGCGGATCCTGAGGCCTCAGTGCCTCTAGTTCCTCCTTCAGACTCTCCCACACCCTCTCTTTCAAAGCTATACCCAAACTTCCATCCATCTTTTGATCATCACCCACTAATTCCTTGACATCTGTAGACATCCTACCCAAATCTGTTCTTCTTTGTTTATATCAAAAAACTTTCTAGGGTCCCTTGATGCTTCTCCCCTGCTACTTCTACTTGTCCATGCTCTTGATGGAGCAGTAGGGGGAAGTGCATCTATACCCTAATTTTCAAGTGGGACTCCAGTCAATCATACAGATTGATGTGAGTCACGCATCCTGTCTTCTAAAAAACAACATTAAACACATAAGAGTTAGCATCATATGGTTCATAGCAATACACATGAACCCACAATGTACATATCATAACATTAATGCACATGCATATAGTCATGGAATTACACATAAGAATACATACCTCAAGGCAGGACTCTATATCCTATCCCTAGTTGACATGTATATTGCTAATTGTGCTTACCCTCTATAACATCTATGAGCCCAACGCTCTAGATCCAATTATATAAACCTAGGGCTTTAATACCACTCTGTAACGACTCAGAAATCAGACTGCTATCGACGCTAGGGTTCAGACCAATTTAAGGTTGCCAGAGCACTTAACAAGCCTACTATATATCCTGTTACATCTGATATAATTCCAACGATGATCTTACAAATAAACAAAATATTTTCATCTCATGAACCAAAGCGCGACATGTGCATACCTACATAACTAAAAACATAAATCTATACTAGAGCCCTCATCAAGTGCTCTAGTATGGTCATCGTTACATGCCTCAGTTGGTTCAAACATAACTTAAACTTAAAACTTTTACACAATAAGATCATAAATAAGGGATCATAAAAGAAAATTTGGGCAAAACACAATTCTAATCCACAATACATTATATGTCCACAGTTATATTATTACATAAAAGCTATAGCATAGGGCATTGCTGACCTCCTGAGCTAGCTCTAGTCCTGCAAACCTGAGGTTAGAGAAAAATGATAAGCTACTAAAGTCTAGTGAGTAGAAACGTAATCATAAAATATTTTAATAAAAAAATGATCGTATGAATGCGTCATAATACAAACAATTCACATCAAAATGGATTTGTCACTAGTAACCCTCTATATTTCTAATAGTGCCCAGCCTATAATGGGTACTCCTCAGGACTTCCTCTTAAACATAACATAATATACCCATAGTGTCAGGGGCATAGAATGGGTACCTAGTCTTTCTCTTACATAATGCCAGAGGCGTAGAATGGGTCTTGACCTAGACTTCTATAACCATCATACATAACAACATAACATGCTAGAGAGCTAATGGGTCATCCAATATCCATCCACAAACCTTGACTTCCATACTCGTCATACATAACATAACATGCTAGAGGGCTAGTGGGTCATCCAACATCCATTTACAATAACAATTAATTATGCAATGCATCACATTCATGAATTCTAATGCAAAATAACCTAATCATATACACATGGTATTCATGATGCATGAGCATGCTTAAAATGTTTAATTTCTTTAAAATAATAGTTTAGTTTAGTTCTACTTACCTCTGGCTGACGCAAGCCTAGCTCTGAAGCAGTTGTCTTATTGCTGGCCTTTACGGTCTTCCAAGTCTGATCCTACACAGATGGACTTAAATGAGGGACCAAACATAACTTTTATAACTCTTAAATCTACCCTAAGAAATTCGTAAAAGCATATTAGAAAGCATGTAGAAAAAGAGCTAAAAACGATTGGGCATGGGACTTTCAGCAGCAGGTTCGGCGGTCTAAAGTCCCTTTACAAATCTGAAAGTCAAACTTTTGGAGGCAGGTTAGGCGGATCGAAAGATAGCCTTCACAGGCAGGTTTGATGGTCGAACATACCTTTTGAGGCCGAACTTGGGTTCTTCTATAATGCATAACTCGATTCTGCCTCAGTCAATAGCCCTCAAAAAGCACCCAAACTCATATATAACAGCCTAAAATCATATATTTACAACTCAAAACACAAAGAATCACTTAGAACTAACTTAAACTTCAATATGCATAATCAAAATAAGAAATCATTCACCATCTACAATTTTAAAAACTTAAACTCCATACTTTGCATGCAATGGAAACATTTTAAAATAGCTTTTAAATCTTTTTAGGATTTCAAACCAAAGAGTAAGTAAGTGTTTCAATTTACCTCTTCAAAAAAAATATGTAATACCCGGCTAGAATCCGGCACCGAAATTCCTATTGTCTGGTGGGATCCGGGGTGTTGGGATTCTATATAAGGGTAGGAGTTATGTTTTCTCAGTATTATGAGGTGTTTTCTGGTTTTACAGTTCTTTAGTTTTAAGTTTTGAGTTGAAATGAACCAAGGCAGAGGAGCCAAGTTCGGCCGCCGAAGATAAGTTCAGCCGCCGAAAGTGCCCAATGTTCGGCTTCCGAAATTCAAGTTCGGCCCCCGAATGTTGCATGGTTTCGCATGCGATTGGGCAGCCGAAGCTGAGTTGGCTAGTGAGCTGAGTCATGTTTTTTGACAAGTGTTGGCCTCAGATTCTTGCCATGGAATGGCCACGTCTCTTATGACTCATCTGTACATGTTTTTGGTTGTTCTTACAGCAGTTTGAGGTGCTTGCAAAGGTGTTGAGAGTTGAGAGAGTTGAGAGAAACTAAAGTTACGTTTTTGAGATTTTGAGAGTTTGAAGAGAGGTTGATCTGTTTTTCCTTTGTTCAGTGTGTGTATCTTCCTGTTTCCAGAGGTAAGGGCAGTTTTAGACCCTGTTTATATGTTTTCTGAAGGGTTAAAGGAAGGAGAAGCATGCTTAGGTTATTCATGGTAGTTTTTGATGATTTATGTATGTATACATGTTGATGTGTTATGTTTGTTTTGTTGTTTGGGGTTATTAGCTAGTTTTGGACCCCTGTGAACATATACTTGAGTATATGTGTGTTGACTACGTGAAGGATGCATGTTAGACAGTGTTGAAGGGAAGGAGGAGATGGTTTGCCGTTGAAGCTGAGTTCTGGATGAACTCAGGTTCGGCAGCCGAAGGTTCATTCGGCCGCCGAACCTCCTGCATGGTGACTTGGTTACCACCGCTTGCCCCCGAGTGTTTTTGCATGTTCGGCTCTGTTTGGGGGATTCGGCCGCTGAAGGTGCCGCCGAAGGTGCTTGAGTTTCGTCTCTGGAGAGGACATTCGACCGCCGAACCTGCCGCCGAAAGTGTCCTGTCCAGCTTTCTTTTGCATGCTTTGCATGGATAGTTGAGTGAGTTTAAGGGGATTCTTGGGGAGTTGAATAGAGGTATTGATACGTTAGTTTGGTCCCTCATTTAAGTCCATCTGTATAGGTACAGACCAGAGGAACCAGAGAGAGCAGCAGTGAGTACTGCTCCAGAGTTTCAGAGCCTGCAGAGTCAGTCAGTCCAGATAGCCAGAGGTGAGTGGAACTAAACTTATGACTTTTAATTGAACCACAAACTGCTTTTAGCATATCTCATGCATCATGATTATGCCATAGGTTGATTGCATTAGTATACACGAATATGTTGCATTGCATTGTTATTTGGTGATGTGAGTGAATGCTGAATGATCCAATAGTCTCAGACAGGAAGTCCAGGAGCCTTTGACTACGCCCTGGCAGGTATAGTGAAGTCCAGGAGCCTTTGACTACGCCCTGGCAGGTATATAGTAAAGTCCAGGAGCCTTTGACTACGCCCTGGCAATGGTAAGTACAATGGTGTTATATACACATATACATATATGACAGGAAGTCCAGGAGCCTTTGACTACGCCCTGGCACAGAGTTACTGGGACTATGTGGTGACAGGTTTACTCTTGATGTGGCTTGTCTGTGATATGGTGCATTCCATGAGATCATATTTTACTGAGATGTTTTACTGTTCTACTCACTGGGCTATAGAGCTCATCCCACTCCCTTAACCCCAGTTTTGCAGGTTCAGTGTACAGTGTACAGGGACAGTCCAGCAGAGTACAGGAAAAGTAAAGAGATCTGTAATAGCTTAGAGTGGACATGTAATATTAAAGAGATGTAATAGATGTTGCTTGACCTAGTGATGTATGTTTTGTACATGATCTATATATGTATATATGTTTTCCTGTATGTGAAAACCAGGCTTAACAGGTATGAGTTAACCCATCTAGAGCAAGCTCTAGTCAGGGATACAGAGTACAGAGTACATGAGTACAGAGTACAGAGATAGTGCATGCACAGGTTAAGCCTTGGTTCAGCAAAGAGTTTTATTTTCACAGAAAATGTATGATCATGTATGAGGTTTACAGGTACACAGAGAGTATAGCAGGCTTGCTACGGGTTCTGGCGGCCTTAAGCCGACCTGAATCCTAGCGCCGGTGACGGTCCATTTTGGGGTCGTTACAGATTGGTATCAGAGCCCTAGGTTCACATGATCGGACCTATAGAGACAGTGTTGGGCTCAGACAGGTTAGAAGTGGTCAAGCACAATAGGAAATCATGTCCACTAGGATAGGGTCTTGAGTCCTATCTGCTATGATATGCCATGAGTGTTGCATGTGTATGAGTGCTATGTGATGTTTATGTGCTAAAGTGGTATGTTATATGTTGTGTTTCCAGAGAGGAAAGATGCGAGGAACTCGTCGATCAGCTCGATTGACTGGAGTCCCACCAGAGAATGAGAGATCAGCTGCTCGTCCTCCTGCATTGCCAAGGGCAAGGTCTCAGAGATCTAGCAGGGAAGGTATGTCAATAGACCCTAGAAGGTCTGTCGACGAGAGCAGAAGAGGAACAGCTAGGGGAGGAAGATCAGAGGAAAGGAGGGAAGCTATGGAGATTGATCAGTCTAGAGATGATAGCATGGGTATAGGCAGTTTTGAGGAAGGTATGGGAGAGTCGCAGGGAGGTGCTCAGACCTCAGGTTTTGGCTATCCAGAGTATCCGATGGGAGGTATGTCGGAGTACTCGAGTTTTGTGCCATATCCTCCTTATATGCCTTATATGCCTTATCCTTACTATCCACCATATCCGATGTATCCATCTTCCCCTACCCATCCAAGTGCAGCACACCTAGAGCCAAATGACCCAGTACCACTACCAGAACCAGTAGCCCCTGTTGTTGACAGGCATGAACCTAGCTCATCTGGAGGTAAAGTCCAAATGACGGAGTACTTGAAATTGGATGCTCCTAAATACAACACAGGAGATGATCCATTTGATTACCTCAGAGCAGTTAGGATGATCACCGGTGAATTGGGAGCAGATGATAGGAGAGCCATTGAGATGGCAGGTTTCACAATAAAATGCAAGAAAGCCAGAGAATGGTTTAAGAATTATGTGGAGCCGAGAATGGACAGCATGTCATGGGGAGAGTTCGCCAATGAGTTTGCAGGGTGGGCTTTTCCTGACAGTTCGAGGGAGATGAAAGTAATTGAATTTGAACAGTTGCGACAGACAGATGAGATGAGTGTTGATGAATTCACAGATAAGTTCCTGGATTTGCTTCAGTACGTGGGTCAAGCCTATGATACTGATCAGAAGAAAGCAAGGAGATATACTATGAGACTACATCCCAGGTATGCTTCCTTGATTCTTCCAGCAGAAAAGGAGAGTTTCCATACGATAGTAGACGCAGCCAGGAAAATGGAAGCTAGTGCCAATATTCAGAAACAGTCACAGGCACAAGCTTCGAGTTCTAAGGCCCCCAGTTCAGGTTCTACAGGCAGTAAGAGATGGGATAGAGCGAGAGGAACAAAGAGTAAGTTTTGGAATAAAGTCAAGTCAAGTCTGGGAATAGGTAGTGGCTCAAGCTCTGGCACAGCTCCAGTCTGCAGACGATGCGGAAAACCACATGGAGGAGTTTGTTGGTTGGGATCTACAGCTTATTTTCGATGTGGACAGGAAGGGCATATTGCTCGGGATTGTCCGCTGATGACTTTTGCACCATCCCAGCAGATGAGTTCAGGCAGTGTGGTCCAGCCAGTTGTACGGCCAGTAGCTCCAGTCATGCCTCAGAGTAGTGGCAGAGGTAGAGGGAGAGGGGTAGCCTCTACTTCAGCAGCAGGTTCCCGAGGTGGAAATCCGGTAGCCCCAGCACGGATTTTCACAGTGACACAGGAGGAGGCTAACACGTCGAACACAGTGGTGTCAGGTAATCTCATCATTGGGTGTTCAGATGTGTATGCTTTGATGGACCCCGGTGCTTCTCATTCCTTTATTGCGTCGAGAGCCATAGAGAGGTTGGGTTTGATCAGTTCTGAGTTAGAGTATCCTCTCTGGGTCAGTGGACCTAGATGTGACCCATCAGTGGCAGTGTCAGTCTGTCGTTTCAGTCCAGTATTCATAGAGGGTAGATGCCTTCCAGCTGACCTTGTGGTTCTAGACTTGACAGATTTTGATGTCATTCTAGGGATGGATTGGCTATCTGCATATAGTGCTACGTTGGACTGTCGAGAGAAGTTAGTGAGTCTCAGAGACCAGGATGGGTCAGAGTGTGTCTTCAGAGGAGACAGGAGAGGTACACCCAGAGGTATGATTTCAGCCCTTCAGGCTCGTCGTTTGCTTAGGAGGGGTTGTCAGGGGTTTCTAGCTCATGTGAGAGAGCTAGATAGTCAGGTTAGGGAACCAGCCACAGTACCAGTAGTCCGAGAGTTTCTCGATGTGTTCCCAGACGATTTGCCAGGACTACCACCTGATAGGGAGATAGGGTTTGAAATTGAATTATTGCCAGGTACCAGACCTATCTCTATTCCTCCCTACAGGATGGCGCCAGCTGAGTTAACAGAGTTGAAAGAACAGTTGCAGGACTTGGTAGATAAGGGTTTCATCCGCCCTAGTACCTCACCTTGGGGTGCTCCAGTGCTCTTTGTCAGAAAGAAGGATGGATCCCTCAGACTTTGTATCGACTACAGACAGTTGAACAAGGTCACTATCAAGAATAGGTATCCCTTACCTCGGATTGATGATCTATTTGACCAGCTAGCTGGAGCAGGTTGTTTCTCGAAAATAGATCTGAGATCCGGGTATCATCAGTTGAGAGTCAGAGAGGCAGATGTGCCTAAGACAGCTTTCCGGACCAGATATGGGCATTATGAGGTCTTAGTGATGCCATTCGGGTTGACTAACGCCCCTGCAGCATTTATGGACCTCATGAACAGGGTATTCAGTGAGTTTCTGGATCACTTTGTCATTGTGTTTATCGATGATATCTTAGTGTATTCCAGAGATGCAGAGGAGCATGCCCAGCATCTGAGGATCGTTTTGCAGACACTGAGAGAGCATGGTTTATATGCCAAGTTCTCGAAGTGTGAGTTTTGGTTACGGAGCATTGCCTTCTTGGACATGTGGTATCAGCAGAGGGTATTGAGGTAGACCCAAGAAGATAGAGGTTGTAGCTAACTGGCCCAGACCCATGACAGTGACTGAGATTAAAAGCTTTCTGGGACTGGCAGGTTACTACAGGAGGTTCGTCAGAACTTCTCAAAGATAGCAGCTCCTATGACCAAATTGACTCAGAAGAACCAGAAGTTTATCTGGTCAGACCAGTGTGAAGAGAGCTTTGAGGAGCTCAAGAGGAGATGACAACAGCACCAGTGTTAGCTCTGCCCGTTAGTAATGAAGAGTTCACAGTGTTCTGTGATGCATCTCGAGTGGGATTGGGTTGTGTATTGATGCAGAGTGATAGAGTAATAGCTTATGCTTCTAGACAGTTGAAGAAGCACG
>NC_035161.2:14512909-14533913 GCF_001659605.2 Manihot esculenta
TAAATTAATTAGTATTACTTATTTGATTTAAAATGGTAAATTTATTTAAATTTTAAATTATAAATTATAATAGAGGTTTTGATATAATTAAAATTATTAATAAAATAATTTTAACTTTTATTTAATATTAATTATAATAATATTAATAATTAAATTTATTTATAAATGTAAGATTTTGGATAAATTTTTATTATTTAACATAATTATTAACGGGATAATTGCCGCTCAATTTTATTAATAATAATTCAATATGCATTAGTAATAAATTTATTGTTATTAAAAGAAATTTTAGGTTAAAATCAAATAAAAATTGAGAATTAGAAACTTTTTTGTACAGGTTGAAAAAAAATTGAATACAAACACCAAAATATCAATTGGAGCAAATAAAAAATATGCCAATAAGCATGTGATAATCTAACATTTTACAAAATCTCATCAAAATAAAATATCAATGTTATGAATTAAAATGCCAATAAATGGGCGGAGGGAATGGTTTTATTTCTATAGAAAGCATGTGATATATATTTTAGTTAAGAGTTTTATTTTTTCATTGATTTTTCACCTTAAATTTTATTAATAGTTGATGATCTGAGATCCAGAAATAATAGGGTTTTACAGAGGTTTTTGAATATTGAAAACTTAGAGTTTAGGGAGGATCATTCTCCTTTTATCTCTTTTCCTCGTCTGCCAGTGACGTGCAACGGCCTGGTTATCATTGGACCACCTGTCTCTGCCATATTGATACGATCGTACGAGAATATCCGGTACCTGTCTCATGCGTAACGGCCCCTGATTCCCTCCGTGCATGTGTGGATGGATCTACAAGGCTGAAGGTGGGGCCTTCTTCCCGATTCCGGGTTGGGCCGAGAGATAGGAATAAGACTGAGCCCAAGGAGGATCATCCTGAGAAGCCGTGAGGGCTGGGCCGGCCTGAGAGGCAGTGAGGACTGGGTCGGCCTGGTTGAGAAATCCATATGGACCCTGTATCAAGATTCGAACGAGCTGGACCTGTTTGTACTGGGGTCGTGTGGGCCTCCGAGCGATGGGCCGTGATTGAGGGCTTGGCCCCTGACCGGGGTGGAGAAATCCAACGGTCATCAATTGCCCCTTTACCTTCTCGTCAGTTATTGCCCGACTGATGAGGGGGTAAACTTCAAGTGTAATAATGATCGCGCCGCCCCAGGACAAAACTGTTCAGAGCCACTCTTCGTCTCATCACTGTTTTGCATTTTGAATTTTCTCTGTCTTCTCGGAACGCTTGCCTTCTCCTGTTCTCTGCTCTTCTTCGATTTCCTCTGCTCCTCTGCTCTACCTGCTTTTCAGGTACACCTCTTCTATCTCCATGGAAATTTCTAAGCTTCCTGAAGTTTTTAACCTCAAATCCAGTATCACTCCCTCTACTATAACTAACTTCTTTTCTCGGAGCTATTTGGACACTCCCCTTTACTGTATCCGAGCTCCTCTCCGGAACGAGAGGATTGTTCTTCCAGATCCTCCTCCTCCCGGTTTGGTAGATCCTCAGAAGGATCGTAGCATAGTTTTTTTTGTTAAACAATGGGACTTTGGTCTAACTTTTCCGTTTACCTCCTTCTTTATCGAGGTTTTCCAATATTTCAGGATAACTCCTCGAATGCTATCCCCAATTCTATCTTGTTCATGTGTTGCTTTGAATCCATTTGCCTGAGCTAGGGATTTACGCCCACGGCTCATCCATTCGTGACCTTTTTTCGTCTAGTCAGAGCAAGTAACTATTTTTATTACTTTTCCCCTCGTGGGGGTTTATCCATCCTCACGGGTTATAAGGATTCCATAAAGGGCTGGGTAGAGGGTTTTGTAGTCGCGGAGCTGAAAATAGACTTCGGTTCGTCGTGGGGGGTGGAGCTCGACTGGGAGGATGTCTCTCTGGGTTGCAACGACCTGCCCCTGCTGAGCCTTACCGAACAGGTCGGGTACCTTCGATTGACTTCTATTGACAAGAAGTACGACGTCGAGAAGTGTATGTTTGCCTGTAATCTTAGGGATATCCAAGATGCGGGTATTGTACCTTGCCCAACCGTTTTGCCTTTTCTTTGTGATTTCTACTGGGGTTATGCTAACCTGTTATGATTTTATATTTTTTGCAGCTTCTGACTCCAAGATGGACCAAATCAAGCCTCCTAAGAACCTCATATTGTCCCGAGAGAGTATGGACACGGCTTTAGACGTCCTGTTGGCGGGGCGATCCGTGGGAGAGGCTACTCAAAAAGTGGCAGAAACTATTTCCTCCAAGTCGGCTATTCAACCTCCTCCTCCTCCTCCGGTCTCTTCTCGGGCTTCTAAGCCCAGCTCTCGACGCAGCAGGTCGTCCCGGCCTTCCAGCCACGGGAGGTCGAGCTCGGCTCATCAGTCTATACAAGCCCCGGCCTCAAGGTACTTCTAACGAGGGGACGGAAGAGGGTCCCAGGATTATCTCTGAAGAGGCTGAGGGTGTTGGATCGGTGAGGTCGGACCTTGTCCTTCCTACTATGGGCGCTTTTGGGGTCTCCACTACTGTTGAAGAGGAGGTCCCCGGGGGGAGGCTCGAGGTCTCCATTACAGAAGAGGGAGCTCCAGGGAAAAGAGCGGAGGTTATTCTCATGGACGAGGATGTCTCGGAGGCCCCCACCAATGATGCTCTTGCCCCTGAAGAGGTGGGATCTGACCCTGCCAAGGACGGAGGTGTCACAGAGAAGGTAGGGGACAAACGTCCTGCCTCCCTTGAAATGCCTGCCCCAGCTCCAGCTCGGAAGAAGTCCAGGGCTTCCAAGGGATCAGCTCCAGCTCTCCCTCCTATTGGAGAGAAGAAAGAAGGTTCTAAAGCATCAACTCCGGCTCTCCCTCCTCCTGAAAAGAAGAAAGATGTCCCTGTGATACCACTGCTATCTGCTCCTGACAACGATATTCTGAACGCGGAGGATATCACTCATCAGTCTCCGGCGAGCGTGGTTGCTGAGATTGTCAAGGAGCAGATGTTTGATGGCGTCATGGAGGCTTCGGATCCACGCTTGCTTGCTCTCACTGGTCTCTTAGCTAGCTCTACTAGGGAGCAAGCAGCGTTCCGTTCTCGACCTCGTGGGGAGCTCGGAGACACAATCAGGGAGATGCTTCTGATGGTAAGCTAAGCTACCTCCTTTGTTTTCATTCTGGTTTTCTTTGTTTCTTTGTTTTAACAGTTTTTCCTTTGTATTAGGTGACGGGCCTCTTTATGGAGGTGGATGCTCGCGACCACTCTCTCCGGGAATCTATGGACCGTCGGATTGAGGAGGCGCGTCTGGAGGAGAATTTATCTGCAACTAGTGATGCCAAGGGCAACCTCGCAGCAGCTCGAGTTCATACCCAGTCCCTCCAGGTGGAGCTGCATTCTACATTGGAGGCCCTCGAAAGAGCTGACGGGAGGGCAGCTGAGGCACAGGAGCACACCAAGTCCCTGGAATCAGAGTTGTCTCATACCCGCAGGGTTCTCAAGGAGTCTGATGAGAGGGCAGCTCAGCGGAGGTCCGATGTGAAGAAGTTTTGAAGCAGCTGTCCTCCATGGTGGAGACCCTTCGTGAAAAGGACGAGGCTGTGAGTCAGAAGGATGAGGTCCAGCGTCAATACGAGGCCCTGAAGGCTGATTTTGAAGGAGCTCAAGCTCACCTTGATAAGGTGAAGGTTCAAAAGGAAGGAGCCCTAGCTCGGGTTGAGGTTCTCGAGCAGGAGCTGAGCAGGAGTTCTGAGCGTATCAGAGACCTGGCTTCATCGGCAGAGGAGTCCAAACTTCATAATCAAAAGCTTAGTCAAGAAGTCAGGACTTTGGAGCATAAATGCTTAGCCCTGCTCGAGGAGGCCAAACATGTTGAGGATAGGATCCAGCTGGAGTGCGAGAGGCGTTTGATGGAGTATAAGGAATCAGCTGAGCTAAAGGAGAAGATTGAACAAGCATGAGAAGCTCATCTTCAAACTTACAAGGATTCTCCCGAACTGAAAGCAAATATAGCTGAGGCCTGCTAGTCACGACTTGCGGAGTATAAAGCCTCTGATGAGATGAAGGTCACTATTTGGCACAAAGGCTTTCGCATGTACGTGTCCGATTTCAATAGGGGTTTGAGAGATTCCAGACTTGCTCTTTCTACCCCTCTAGCAAAGCTCCGAGCTGCTGAGGTGGACTCCGATGGTGAGGATGTGTTATATGGTGAGGATGATCTGCCCTTACCCAAAGGAACCTCTCGCACTGTAGCTGGGTCCTCTGAGGCAGAACCCAAGCAAGGGGATGAAGACGCTGAGCCTCGAGGGCAGGAGATTGTACCTTTTGTTGGTACGAGGGGCTCTGGGCAAGAGGATGACAGTCCTCCCGTAGATAGTAATATAAATAGTGTGAATGATAATGATGTAAATGTGGATGATAATATGCCTAAACATGTAAGTCCTTTAAGGACAATCTTGCCTTCATCGGAGTAGGTGATTTAGAATAGGCTGTAACATATTTTTTTCTTTTAATGAAATTTTACTTTCACTTATTTGGGCTGCTTCTTGTTTTTCCTTCATACTTGAACTTATCTCTGTTTATCAAGAATGAATCACTTAAACTATGTGTTTCGGAATTTTCCTAAGGAATCCGCTGTGAACTTTTGACCTATAGATTTATTTGTTTCACTAAGGCATTTTTGTCCGTAAGCTTTTTCCGAGCTGGGCTAGCTGCACTCGTGAGCTCTGTTTTTAACAGTGATCAAGGCTTTCAACTTACGAGTTTTTATCCTCGTTACTTTATTAATGTGAGCTCGGGCGCACAACCTTTGCTGAGTAATAATAAGTCAAATCATGTACCTGTCGCGATGATGAGCAGGGCTCGTCTTTCTGCCTTTAGTTCTGTCTTGACAGGGACCGGAGCTGAGGTTTTATCTGCTTCGTGCCATTAGATTCTGCTTCGTGCCATTAGATTTTCCTCGGATTGCCCCTTTACTTCCTCAGTATTTATTACATGAATAGTGAGGGAGTAAATCCCTAGACTTCATTTGTACTTGCACGACTTCTTTTTAGGCCATTTTACTTCGCTTTCTGGTTGTGAGCTCGGATGTCTGGTCCTCCTCAAGGTGATACTTTGTCAGTCGGTGCAACTTAATCTGCGTGCTCCACTGGGATGGGGAGTTTGGCCTTTGTCGTTTTCCTTCTTCTTGGGTTATTTTTGCTAAATGTTTGTTCATGGCAAACTGACTCGAGTTGTGAGCACAGTCCTTTGCCTTCGTTTATCCTCCTATGTGTTCCTGCATTTATGGGCCTTTTCATAAAGGGAGCTCGGTTCTCTGTTATTTCCTCTATACTTAGCTTCATTCTACCTGAGTGTTTCATGTTGCGAGTCTATCCGAGCTGGGAGCTCGGTTCTTTGCTCTTTGCTTAGGCTTTTATGCCTATAGCCTGTGATGCTTCTTGTACTCCTGAGTGTTATCCGGCCTCTTTGCTGTTTAGACCTCTCTCTAGGCTAGTTGAGCTAGTTTAGTGCCAGCGGTCAATTCTCGAGGTCGGTGCCTCTTATGATTGTCCCTGTTTCTCTGTATTTTGGTACGCATTTTGCTTAGGATTCACTTTGCCTTTAATTCGGTCTTCCTATTGGATTTTCCAGTACCGAGCTCATTTTTTGAGGTCGGCATGGTGCTTTGGCGCTCTTGGCTATTGTGCCCCGAGCTCCTTCGGGAGGTCGGAGTCTGGTTTTTCATTGGTAGCTTAGGACTCATCTTTCGCGTGAGATCGGAGCTATATTTTTATGAGTTGTCCCTGCACATGATATTGGGAATTTTTGCTCCGGAAGGCCCTTAAGACCTTCACCGACCGTTTTTGTTTTGTTTTCCCAGGAGTTCTAGGGGATCTCGGTCTTCTTTGTTTTCCTGGGAGTTCTAAGGGATCCCGGTCTTCGTGCTCCGGGAGGTCTTTAAGATCCTCACCGGCCATTTTTATTTTGTTTTCCCGGGAGTTCTAGGGGATCTCGGTCTTCGTGCTCCGGGAGGTCTTTTAAGATCCTCACCGGCCGTTTTTGTTTTGTTTTCCCGGGAGTTCTAGGGGATCCCGGTCTTCTACCTCTGAGGTCTCTATGTCTCAGGGTCTTCATTTCCAGGAGATCTTGGGGATCCTGGACTTGTATCCGGGAGATCTTGAAGATCCCAGTCTTCTACCTCTGAGGTCTCTATGTCTCAGAGTCTTCATTGCCAGGAGATCTTGGGGATCCTGGACTTGTATCTATGCCTCAAGGAGGTCTTTCTGAGCTCTGTTCTTTCTTTTCTATGGAGAATTATCATTCATAATAATAATAGAGATAATCTCGTTGTGTAAACAATGGTGTTGTTTTATTCATTCATGTTTTTCAGAGTATAATGCTTTTCTTTACAAATATATCAGGGAAAGTACCTCTTTAGGTGCTGGATATTCCAGGCGTGGGGCTCAGGGTTTCCTTGCATATCTTCAATTCGGTATACTCCTGGCCTGACCACTTTTGCTATCCTGAATGGGCCCTCCCAGGTCGGTGCCAACTTGCCCACTGCCGCTCTTTTTCCCGTAGCTTCCAAGTTTCTTAGGGCTAGGTCCCCTACCTTTAGACTTCTTTCCCTGACCCTTTGGTTGTAATAACGGGCTGCCCGTTGTTGATAAGCAGCAGTTCGGACTTGAGCTTCCTCCCTAATTTCTTCGAAAGCGTCCAAGTTTGTAACGACCCGAAAATCAGACCGCTACCGGCGCTAGGATCCAGATCGGCTTAAGGCCGCCGGGACCCGTAGCAAGCCTGACATAAAACCTGTAAACCTGTATAATCCCATACACGATCGACAACATGCAGAAAAATTAAAACTTTTCTTTCCATGAACCTCAACCAAACTCAACCTGTGCATAAACATTAATATAACATTGATCCCTCTGTGGAATCTCATCAGTGCCCCCAAAAGGAGTGGCACAGCATATGTTGAGTTGGTTTACATAAACATCGTAAAAATTCTCCAGATCATGTATTAAAGGGATAACACAATCTATGATCAAGCACACATCTAACATCCATATACATCATCTCATTACATGACTATACTGATTAAGACTTTACATTACAATTTGATCATGTCCATTGCTAGCTATTACATAAACAGAACTTCTTTACTCTATCCGGACTCCTGCTTTATACTGTACCTGCAAGCCTGGGGGTAAAGGGAGAGGGGTGAGCTAAAAGCCCAGTGAGTAGAACCATAAAACATATTATCAAACATGCTCTTATGAAATGCATCATAACACAGACAATTCACATAAGGGTTGGGTGAACTTGTCACCAATTAGTCCAAGCTAACATTGTGCCAGGCCGTAGCATGGGGTACTGGTCTTCCTGTCATACATACATTACTTACCATTATCCCAGGGCCTCCTCGGGGCTCCTGGTCTTCGAGTCCCACAATCGTGCCAGGCCGTAGAATGGGGTCCTGGTCTTCCTGTCATGGACTAATTGGGTCATCCAACATTCACCCACATCAACAACAATCGATGCAATGCGGCATATTCGTGAATACTAATGCAATTATCCTATTGCATAATCATGATGCATGTAACATGATAAAACATTTAATTTAAAAGCTTAAGTTTAGTTCCACTCACCTCTGGCTGACTCTGACAACACCGAAGCAGCTGAACTCACTGCTGGGGTCCTCGGTTCCTCGGGTCCGAACCTACACAGGTGGACTCAAATGAGGGACCAAACACACCTGAACATAACTATAAACTACTCCCCAAAAACTCCCTAAAACATCATGAAACAACAAATGGAAAAACATGCAAAGAAGGCCTGGACAGGGCACTTTCGGCGGCAGGTTCGGCGGCCGAAAGTCCCTCCAGAGCCGAAAGTGCCCTGTCCAGGCCTTCTTTGCATGTTTTTCCATTTGTTGTTTCATGATGTTTTAGGGGGTTTTTGGGGAGTAGTTTATAGTTATGTTCAGGTGTGTTTGGTCCCTCATTTGAGTCCACCTGTGTAGGTTCGGATCCGAGGACCCCAGCAATGAGTTCAGCTGCTTCGGTGTTGTCAGAGTCAGCCAGAGGTGAGT
Source organism: Manihot esculenta (assembly GCF_001659605.2). Classification (NCBI taxonomy): domain Eukaryota; kingdom Viridiplantae; phylum Streptophyta; class Magnoliopsida; order Malpighiales; family Euphorbiaceae; genus Manihot; species Manihot esculenta. Next base: position 14,520,967 of record NC_035161.2, read on the forward strand.
GGAACTAAACTTAATCTTTTAAATTAAATGTTTTATCATGTTACATGCATCATGATTATGCAATAGGATAATTGCATTAGTATTCACGAATATGCCGCATTGCATCGATTGTTGTTGATGTGGGTGAATGTTGGATGACCCAATTAGTCCATGACAGGAAGACCAGGACCCCATTCTACGGCCTGGCACGATTGTGGGACTCGAAGACCAGGAGCCCCGAGGAGGCCCTGGGATAATGGTAAGTAATGTATGTATGACAGGAAGACCAGGACCCCATGCTACGGCCTAGTTCACCCAACCCTTATGTGAATTGTCTGTGTTATGATGCATTTCATAAGAGCATGTTTGATAATATGTTTTATGGTTCTACTCACTGGGCTTTTAGCTCACCCCTCTCCCTTTACCCCCAGGCTTGCAGGTACAGTATAGAGCAGGAGTCCGGATAGAGTAAAGAAGTTCTGTTTATGTAATAGCTAGCAATGGACATGATCAAATTGTAATGTAAAGTCTTAATCAGTATAGTCATGTAATGAGATGATGTATATGGATGTTAGATGTGTGCTTGATCATAGATTGTGTTATCCCTTTAATACATGATCTGGAGAATTTTTACGATGTTTATGTAAACCAACTCAACATATGCTGTGCCACTCCTTTTGGGGGCACTGATGAGATTCCACAGAGGGATCAATGTTATGTTAATGTTTATGCACAGGTTGAGTTTGGTTGATGTTCATGGAAAGAAAAGTTTTAATTTTTATGCATGTTGTCGATCGTGTATGGGATTATACAGGTTTACAGGTTTTATGTCAGGCTTGCTACGGGTCCCGGCGGCCTTAAGCCGATCTGGATCCTAGCGCCGGTAGCGGTCCGATTTTCGGGTCGTTACACAATTGGTATCAGAGCCTGGGCCTCATGAGTACGGTGTGCTGAGCGAGGATGCTCAGGCCTTATGGGGGGTAGAAGCCCTATGAGGTGGATTGAAAGTATCCCACATCGGAAAGAGGTAAGGAGGGGGGACGCCTTATAAGGGCAAGCCCCAAGAGACCACAGTAGACGCGTTTTGGGAAGAAAGGGTATCAAATCCCTTGACCCAAGAACAAAACCGTGAGGGGAAGGCTGGGCCAAGGCCCTCGAACCCAAAGTGGACAATATCTACTGTTGTGGGCCCAGAGGATGTTACAAAGTTGTTCCTTAATTTATCATCGTTAGTGTTCTCGTTAACAAATTGGACTCGATGAGTGGGGATTTGCAGCTCGACTGGGACTACGGCCTCTGTGCCTAAGCAAGTGCAAAGGGCGTTTCTTTAGTGGACGCTCTAGGGGTAGTTCGGAGTGCCCACAGGATACTGTTGAGCTCTTCTGCCCAGTTCGCCTTTGCCCCATCCAGCCGTTTCTTTAATCCTTGGAGGATAGCTCTGTTGGTAACCTCTGTTTGACCATTAGTTTGAGGATGGGCTACGGAGGAGAATTTATGCTATATGCCCATGTTCGCCGTAAATGCTCGGAAGGTGCTGCAGTCAAATTGTCTGCCGTTGTCAGATATGAGCACTCTCGGTATGCCAAACCTACAGATGATGTTTCCCCATACGAAATCTATCATCTTGCGAGCTGTGATCGTGGATATTGCTTCTGCCTCGGGCCATTTTGAGAAATATTCTACAGCCACCACTGCAAATTTCCTCTGCCCCGTGGTCTTGGGAAAGGGTCTCAGGATGTCTATTCCCCATTGCGAGAATGGCCACGGGCTGGATATGCTGGATTGAGGAGTGGCTGGGACTTTGATGGTGTTAGCAAATCTTTGGCATACGTCGCACCTTCGGACAAATTCTTCTGTCTCTTTTTTGGCAGTGGGCCAGTAGTACCCTTGCCTGAATATTTTATTGGCTAGTGTCACTGCTCCTTTGTGAGCTCCGCACATTCCCCTGTGTATCTCCTCCATCACCTTTGTAGCCTCGTCCGGGCTCACACACCGGAGCCACGGGCTGGATTTCCCTCTTTTGTATAACGTCCCCCTTACTGCTTGGTAATTGGCCGCACGAGCTGCTATCTTTCTGGCTTCATCCTTATCCTCAGGGAGCTTTCCCTTCTCCAGGTATTCTAGGTATGGGGTCATCCAAGTCGGGCCTTGTTCCACCCGCAATACCGTGTTTGTTTTATTAAAAGCAGGCGTGTGGATGTGCTGTATGTATACTTCATCGGGGAGCTGTTCTAATTCTTCTTTGGACAACCGACTAAGCAGATCTGCTTCCTCATTTTCTTCCCGAGGTATTCTTTGAAATTTTATGGTAACTCCCCGATCCATGAGCTCAGCCTCTATAGCTTTTACTTTTGCCAGGTAACTCTGTATGGTTGGGTCTCTGGCTTGATATGCCCCAGTTATCTGATTGACCACCAGTTGTGAGTCGCTATTCACTTCGAGGTCGGTTGCCCCTACCTTCATTGCCACCAGCATCCCGTTTATTAGGGCTTCATACTCCGCCATATTGTTGGAGGCTTTGAATTCTAAGCGTAGGGCATAGCAAACCTTAAATTCTCTAGGGCCCTTAAGCATTACTCCAGCGCCGCTGCCTCCAGCGCCTGAAGCCCCGTCTACATATAATTTCAGTTGAACTTTTGGGAGGGTTCTTCCTTTCTTTCCTTCCCCGACACTTCTGAAGATGATTCTCCTTGTTCCTCATTGAATGTGCATTCTGCTATGAAGTCAGCAAGGGTCTGAGATTTTATAGCTGTTCGAGATCGGTATTCCAGGCAATAAGGACTAATCTCAATGGACCAAGCTAGCATCCGGCCTGAGGTCTCCGGTCTATGTAGAATCTTCTTCAAGGGTTGATCTGTCATTACTACTCCCTGGTGGCTTTCCAGATAAACCCTGAACTTTCGGACTGCCAGTAGTAGAGCGTATGCTATCTTCTCGATATTCAAATATCTGACCTCGGTATCTTTAAGCACCTTGCTGACGTAGAAAATAGGCTTCTGCTCTCCTTCTTCCACCTTTACCAGTACGGCGCTGACTGCTTGCTCAGAGGCCGCCAGGTATATCAGAAGTTCCTCACCTTCTACGGGGCTACTAAGCACGTGGGGCGAGCTGAGATAGCTTTTTAGTTCTTTGAAGGCTTCTCGACAGTCTTCTGTCTATTCGAAATTTGGCACTTTCCTCAACTTTTTGAAGAATGGTAAACACTTTTCTGCCGATCTCGACGTGAACCGATTAAGCGCCACTACTCTCCCGGTCAATCTCTGGACGTCCCTTACACAGGTCAGTTCTGGCATATTCAGTATGGCCTCTACCTTCTCCGGGTTGGGCTCGATGCCTTTCCCACTCACCATGTATCCTAGGAATTTTCCTCTGATGAAGAAGGCACATTTCGCTGGGTTCAGCTTCATTCTGTACTGATCTAATACTCCGAATACCTCCCTCAAATCTGCCACGTGCTGTTGGAAAGTTAGGCTCTTGACCACCATATCGTCCACATAAACTTCTACGTTTCTGCCGATCTGATTTTTGAAGATCTTGTTCATCAGTCTTTGGTAAGTTGCCCCAGCGTTTTTCAATCCAAAAGGCATGGCTCTATAGCAGTAAGTCCCATCTTCTGTTATGAACGAGGTCTTTTCTTCGTCCGACCTGTCCATTGGGATTTGATGATAACCAGACATTGCATCCAAAGATGACATATAATCAAAACCGGCCGTAGAATCGACCATTTTATTAATATCAGGGAGGGGATAACAATCTTTAGGGCAAGCCTGATTCAGGTCAGTGAAATCTATGCATATCCTATATTTGCCATTGGCTTTTTTGACTAGTACAAGATTAGCTAACCACTGTGGGTACATGACTTCCCTAATAAAGTCTGCCTCTTCTAACTTCTGCACTTCCTCCCTGGTGGCCTGTTGCTTCTCCCTTCCTACCATCCTCTTCTTCTGCTTCACCGGCCTAGCTTCGGGGAGGACGTTCAGCTTATGGGTCATCACCTCGGGATCAATTCCGGGCATGTCAAAAGGCTTCCAGGCGAAGCTTGACGCGTGACTTCGGATCAAGGCCATGACCTCAGTTTCTGTTCTTTGGTGAGGCCGGCGTTGAGACTAAAGACTTTATCTGTTTCTGCTTCTGATAAGGGAAAAATCTCCAGTTCCCCCACCGGCTCTGTCCTGGCCTCTGTTTTCTCGTCTTGGACCTCCAGGACTTCTGAATCCAGCCTATCTTCTGTTGAGCTCGACTCTGCTACCGTAGCTAGGTACACTGCCCTTGCTTCCTCCTGGCTTCCCCGAACTATTCCCACCCCTGCCTCTGTTGGAAACTTCATTGCCAGATATCTGATACTGGTGACGGCCTCAAAGTCAAACAGCGCAGGTCTTCCCAGGATCGCGTTGTAGCTCAGGGGGAGTTTAGTCACCAGGAACACCGTATAATGGGTGCGAGTCCTTAGTGCTTCTCCCAAAGTAAGGGCTAGCTTTACCTTCCCTTCCACCATCACTGGCGTTCCTCCAATTCCTTTAATCGGGGCCTGATCCCGAACCAGCTGCTCTTCGAGGATTCCCATTTGCCGGAAGACTCGGTAAGGTAGCAGATTCACCTTGCTCCCGTCATCCACTAAGATCTTCTTTACCCGGTAGTTGTGAATGACAGCTTCAACGACAAGGGCGTCGTCATGGGGCATCTGAACACCCTGGGCATCCTCTGAGGAGAAAGTGATGACCGTTGGAGAGTGTACGATGACCTGCATGACGTCAGCACTGCTGCTTTCTCCCTCTCTACTCCTCTTTTTACCCCTTCGAATCATCCGACCTCCTGTGCCTCCGATGATCATATTGATGGTCCCACTGGACCCATCATTTACGGGGTTAGTCCCCGTTCTCCTCGGCGCTTGGACTGCCGGATTGGGCTGGGGTCTCTGTCCTTCTGGTTTCCTCACGAAGTTCTTTAGGTGTCCTCTTTTTATCAGCCTCTCGATTTTTGTGATCAACTGGAAACAGTTATTGGTGTCGTGGCCATGAGTACGATGGAACTGACAGTATTTGTCAGGATTTCACTGGTCGGCTTCCGTTCTCAGGGTTCTGATGCCCCCAGGATTTCACTGGTCGGCTTCCGTTCAAATAACAGAAGATATAGGAAGAGTTTCAAACCTACCATCAGTGATATATACAACATATAAAGGAGATGAGCCTAAACCAGCAATTCAGACTATAGTAAAACCCATATTTTCAACATTAGATATCCCAGATAGACATCATAAAATGAAAGGAGTTGATTATAGTTTTTCTGTACCCCAGGCAGTTTATAACCCTGTAGAAAATTATTTAAATCAACAGGCTGAAATAGCACCTTCATCACCAGAATCACCATCAGCATCTGCTATAACAGAAAATATAAATAATATAAACAGAGAATTAAATGTTCTTACTAAAGCAAAGATTGAAAAGAAATTTCTAAAAGAAATAATTAAGACAAAAAATTTAAGAAAATTAAATAAGATTGTTAAAGAAAATAATTTTGAAAAGTTAAAAGAAGAATATTTTGAATATATAAATAAAGAAGGAAAAATAAAAATTTTTTGAATGGTTTGAATTAAGAAAAATAAAAAGCATAAATCCAATAACAGTAAGAGATAAGAGGCCAGAATGGATTGTAAATTATAAAGCAATTCAAAGTGATTTTCCACCTAAAACGATTAGTAAAATAAAACATGGAGAAAATGAAATAATTTGTGCACCACATAAAATAACTAAAGAAAATAAAACAGATAAAAAGGTAATAGAACAAAATAATTTCAGTAATGCAAGTTTAATTTGTATAGGCACTCAATTAAAAAAGATAGAAAAAATTTTAAAAGAAAAAGAGCTAGAAATAGAAGAGAAGAAAGAAATAAAACCACATGTATTTAAATCATATCAAATATCTAGTTCAAGCCAAAAAGAATTAAAAGCTAATAAAAATGAATTTTTGCAAAGTCTAAAAGACCAGTTAAGTAAAATAGAAACTTCAGAATCTAGTAAAAATATAATTCCGGAAACTCCTCAATCTAGAAATATAAATGCATTAGAAGAAGAGTTAGAATCTGAAACTGAACAAAGTCAGCCAGATTCAGAAGATATAAAGCAATTTGAAATAAATTCTATATCACATAGAGAAATAGTAAGTAGAGCACCAGATTTAAGATTAATAGAAAAGCCAAATATTACATCTCAGTTTAAATATAATGCTTCAACAGTATATGAATGAAATATAGATGGATTGTCTGAGTATAATATTTTAATTTACTCCAACAAATGACTATGGCAGCCAATGCATATAAAACCCAGTCTTTTGCTTCAGACAGAGCAATAGCTGAAATAATAATAGCAGGTTCAAATTAAGTGACTTCCAAAATTATAAAACCACTTTTCTAACAAGATTGATGTTAAGGGAAGATTCAAATCAAGATTTTTGGAAAGAAAAATTCTTAGCAGGACTTCCTTATTTCTTAGGAGAAAAAGTCGGGAACAATATAAAACAACAATTTGGTAATCCAATTCCATATAAAAGATTAACATATGGCCAACTGGTAAGTATAATTCAAAAAGAAGGATTACAAATTTGTCAGGATTTAAAGTTACAAAGAACATTAAAATATGAAATGCATAGGACTAAGCAAGAACTAGGATCATTTTATAAACAGTTTGATTATGGAATAACCCAAGATAAAAGTTGTAATGGTCAATGTTCTAAATTTAAACCAAGAAAGTATTATAAGAAAGATAAATATTACAAGAAGAGATATATAGCAAAACCTAGTATAATTCAGAAAGAAGGATTACAAATTTGTCAGGATTTAAAGTTACAAAGAACATTAAAATATGAAATGCATAGGACTAAGCAAGAACTAGGATCCTTTTGTAAATAGTTTGATTATGGAATAACTCAAGATAAAAGTTGTAATGGTCAATGTTCTAAATTTAAACCAAGAAAGTATTATAAGAAAGATAAATATTACGAGAAGAGATATATAGCAAAACCTAGTAAAGAGGAATATTATAGGAAGAAAATTTATAAACCTCATAACAAATATAGGAAGAAGGTTCCAATAAATAAAACTCAAAATAAAAAATCCTTTAAAGATTTAATATGTTTTAATTGTGGGCAAAAAGGCCATACATCAAGATTTTGTAAGTTTAATAAGAAATTAAATGAATTAGAATTAGATGAAGAAATACTAAATAAAATTTAAGAATTATATATAGATCAGAACTTTCAGAATCAGAAGTAACAGAAAGTGAGGATCAGATAGATGAATTAGGAGCTAGCTCGTCAGAAAAATCAATAAGTGTACTAACTAAAGAGCAAGGCTCATTATTAGACTTAATAAATAATATAGAAGATAGCAGTACAAAGGAAAAGTTTCTTAAAAAATTAATAAAAAGTTTTGATGAAACCGAAGAAATTAAAGATACTATTCCCAAAATAGAAAAACAAACTTATGATTTAACTAAAATATTAAATAAAAATAAGAATCCTAAAGCAACAATATCTATAGGAGAATTATAAAAAGAAATCAAAATGGTAAAAGCTGAAGTAAAAAATTTAAGGCATCAGCTTCAAAAAGATTCAAAAAGAATAAAATTCCTAGAAGAACAATTAATTTCTGGATCATCCTCCTCATCTGAAGAAATAGAAGAAGAAGATAATAAAATTAGTATATTAGACAATGAAGAAGTAGATAATAATTTTATTCTATTATTGCAAGAAATAACTTCTAGAAAATATTTAGTAAAAATAACTATTAAATTATCAGAGGATTTCAGGATAGATACAATAGCATCGTTTGACACAGGAGCAGATTTAAATTGTATAAAATCAAGCAGCAAATAAGACTAATCTAAACATTTTAGGGAAAACAGAAGCAGTAATAGTAAATCAAGATTTAGAAATAAAAACTGTATTTCTATTAGCTCAGCAAATAAATCATATGGTAATATTAGGAACCCCCTTTATAAATTTAATAACACCTTATATAGTAAAAAAAGACTGTATAGAAATTAAAATGAAAAACAAAAAGATTAAAATGAACTTCACAGAGAAATCCAAAACAAAAAATCTAAACTTAATAAAAGCACATTCCATTAGGACAATGGAAATAAATTCAATAATAAAATCTAGGACAGAGGATTTAAAAGATTTAAAAAATAATGTACATTTAACTAGAATTAAAAAACAATTAGAAAGTGAGGTCATAAAAACCAGAATAGAAAGGTTAAAAAATTGCATGGAAGAAGAATTATGTGCAGATCATCCTAATGCTTTTTGGATTAGAAAACAGCATATGGTAGATTTGCCTTATGAATAAGGATTTAATGAGAACTCAATCTCAACTAAAGCTAGACCAATTCAGATGGCACCTGAACTATTAGAGCATTGTAAGAAAGAAATAAAAGAATTAGAGGATAAAAAGTTAATAAGTAAATCAATAAGTCCTTGGTCATGTGCAGCTTTTTATGTTAATAAAAGTGCAGAAATAGAAAGAGGAACACCAATATTAGTTATAAATTATAAACCATTAAATACATCATTAAAATGGATTAGATATCCTATACCTAATAAAAAAGATCTTTTAAATAGGTTATATAATGCAAATATATTCAGTAAATTTGATATGAAGTCAGGATATTGGCAGATTCAAATAGATCCTAAAGATCGATATAAAACGACATTTACTGTTCCCTTTGGCCAATATGAATGGAACGTAATGCCCTTTGGATTAAAAAATGCACCTTCAGAATTCCAAAGAATAATGAATGATATTTTTAACCCATATTCAAAATTTTGCATTGTTTAAATAGATGATGTGTTAATTTTTAGTCAAAGTATTGAAGAACATTTTAAACATCTAAAAACATTCTGTATGATAATAAGGAAAAATGGGTTAGCCTTAAGTAAAACTAAAATGAATTTATTTCAGACTAAAATAAGATTTCTAGGACATTATATAGAACAAAGTATTATTCAACCAATTGAAAGGACAATGACATTTGGAGATAAATTTGCTGATGAAATAACTAATAAAACCCAATTACAAAGATTTCTAGGTTGTTTAAACTATGTTATAGATTTTTATCCAAACTTAAATAGGATGATAAAACCCTTACATAATAGACTTAAGAAAAATGCTAAACCATGGATAGAACAACATACCAGTATTATAAAACATATAAAATCATTAGTAAAGGAAATTCCATACTTATATCTTCCTAATCCAGAAGCTTTTAAAATTGTAGAAACTGATGCTTGAGATATAGGATATGGAGGAATTCTAAAACAAAGAATAGATGGTAAAGAAAAAATAATCCAGTTTACCTCGGGACATTGGAATTCTGCCCAACTGAATTATTCTACAATTAAGAAAGAAATTTTAAGTATTGTAATTTGCATAAATAAATTCCAGTTTGATTTGTTAAATTAAAAGTTTCTAGTCAGAATCGATTGTAAATCAGCAAAAGATGTTTTAAAGAAAGATGTTAAAAACCCTGCCTCTAAGCAAATTTTTGCCAGATGGCAAGCTATTTTGAGCATTTTTTATTTTGATATTGAGTACATTAAAGGTAGTCAAAATAATATTCCAGATTTTCTAACTAGAGATTTCTTACAGAAAAATGGGAAGGAAGAAGAATAAACAGAAGGAAATAAAGTCCAGCTCCAGTTCTCCCACTAAAGCTCTTTCCGAACATTCAGAAAAAGTTATGGAAACCATTGTAAAACCTTCTGAACCCAGTAAAACCATAAATACCCAAGATAAAAACCCAGAAGATTTAAAGCGGTGGATAGAAGAACTAAGTAAATCGCCAGAAGTAATTAAAGCATTGCAGAATGTCGCATCCTCATCAAGCTCAGGTATGAATTCAAACCCTAAAGCGATCGTACCCATTCATGGTACGACTAGTCTGTCTCAAACGGTAGACAGTAAAGACAAATCAAATCCGTTAATGGCTGTGGGTTTGCCAAAAATCCAATCTTCTCATGGGTATAGCATTTATAAATGGACTATAAAACCACTTTTTGACTTTGAAATTGTAATTGAAAATGGTTATAATGTTATAAACCCATGGGCAGTCATTAAAAAATATTATCCTGAGAATTGGTATTTTCTTCCCAAAGATTTTTCAAAATCTCAGGAATATTATTCAAGTATTTTAGAAGAAACCGATTCTGTAAAAATAAAACATAATTTTGATAAGAATGATAAAACAGTGGTAGCCTATTCTTCTTTGCAAATAAAAAGGGTTACCCATCCAAGAGATTGGCCAGTCCCAACATTATATACAAAAATAACATTTAAAACTCTAAAAAAGCATTCTACTTCTTATAACTATTTTGATTACATGGATGCTTGGAAAAATGTTTTCTGTATCCAAAATCCAACTCATACTCATTCCTGGTTAATATATTTTAACCAGTCAAAAATTAAAATTACCACCCAATTTCCAAATTGGTTTTTAAAGTGGTGGCATTATAAAGGTATTTCGGAAGAAATAATTTCACCCGAAGTATTTCAAATATATCAGTATTTTAAAACCAATTATAAACCTCCTTAAAATGAAAAGTATATTCCTCCCTTGATGTATTTCTGTATGAACTTTTTTATTCCTTGGGTATACCAATGGTTCTTTGATTTTCAGTATTCATCAGGAACTAGTATACCTATTATTGTCAGAAAACATAAAATAAAATGGTGGGGATCATTCAAAAATACCACCACAGAGATGGTTGTAAAACAATGGATACTTCAAAGAGCACAGCTTCCTACTGTGTCTTATGCTGGAAAATTAACTCTGCAAGGAGAGCCATCATTTGGAGCCCAGAAAGCCCAATGCCAGGCCTTACTAGCAGCATCTAAAAACCCTGAAGAATTTAAGTTGATTTGCCAGCAAATGTATAATCAGCTTACTTCATCAGAGAAAGAAAAGTTAAATCAAGAGTCATCCAGTAGTAAAGAATCATCAAAACGGTCTTCCAGTAAGAAGATGGTCAAGAAAAAATCCAGCAGGAGAAAATCTAAAAAACAGTCCAGTTCGGATATAGAGTCAAAGCGTCTGAGACGTCATCCTCTTAAAATCTGGTATCTTCATACGACAGCAATGAAGATGACTGTTATGGTATACTTTCAGCTATCAAGATAAAAAGCAAGACTGACAAAGTAAAAAAGGAAAAGAAAAAGAAAGAAAAAGTAAAAAAGAAAGGAAAAGAAAAGAAGAAGCGGGACACCTCATCTTCAGAATCAAATTAAAATCCAGCACAGTAAAGATTCGGTGGCAGGCAAGACACTGTTTACAAATAGTAAAGTGGCAGACAGACTATTCACCAACAGTAAAAAGGAAGAATAATGGCAGACAAGTCACTATTCATGAACAGTAAAAGCCCGCGTGATCCAACAGTAAAGACTCCCGTGGTTCTACCGTAAAACTTAGAAATTTTCTATAAAAGGGAGCCTCTCCCCTTGTGAAGGCACACTTGTAATCCCTCTCTCTCTCTCTCTAGTTTCCCTTTACATTTCCTTTGTATATTCTCTCTCTATTTCCAGAGTTCTGTATCAATTCTTAAATTTTAAAATATAGTAAGTTTCTTATTTCTCTTTTTAAACTGTTACTTTATAAGTCCGTGTTGACGGCACTCTTCTCTTCTCCCCCCTCACTCTGACTTAACTTTGGGGATCCCAAGTTAAGGTTGCAGGAACCCTGACCTCAGTAAGAAAATTAAAATCACCATAAGTATGCTCTGTGGTTGCGGCTTAGGCTGATCTTCCTAATTAGAAATTTGTTTGTTATAAAACGTATTAAATTTATACATTAAAAGTTATGATTTGATAAATTTTCATAAAAACTCTGAATCAATAGTGTTTGTGTGCGATCCATGTGTTTGTTGGGATTTAATATACTTCAGATGCCCCCAGGCGAATGGCCGTTGCTTGGTCTCTCCCTGCCTTGGGAATGAATGGAGTGTCCTAAGATTAAAGTAGCGCCTCGACTAACAGCTTAAACTTTTGGTCTGGTGGTAAGCGCCTCAATTAGGCCTTACGGCTCAATGCTATCAGAGCCAGGTCGCGGGTTCGATCCGTGGGGGTGAAGGGATTTTTAATATAATATACTTCAAATGCCCCAGGCGAATGGCCGTCCCTTGGTCTCTCCATTCCTTGGGAATGAATGGATATATATATTACAATTTCAATATAGCTTATTTTAATAATAAATATTTTAATTTTAAATTTAGTGTCTAAATTTTTTAACTTAAATATAATAGTGGCCTCAATTTTAAATTATGATATCCAATTTTAATTTTATATTTTCAATTTAAAATTAAAAAATATAATTTTTATTTTAAATTAAAATTACAATTGCATATTTTTTTCTAATTAGCAAAATAATTAGTTAAAATTATTTATTTATTTATTTATTTTTTCAATTGGTTCAGTTTTAATTTTTTAAATTTTAGAATATTTAATTAAGTTAATTACATTAGACGTAAATTTAAATTTATTTACGTACTCGACCAACAAATTAAAAAATAGGAAAAATAATGTATTAAATGGAATATGACAAGAAAACACTTTACCGTTTAAAAAATTAAAGCAATTTGCACTCATATAATCACTCTAATAATTATAAAAAAACATATTTAAATATATATATATAATTTCGATTGGGTGTATATTTAAATTTAATTATATATTCGATTAATAAATTAAAGAGTATAAAAAATAATAAAAAATAGGCTAAATCAAATAATATTTTACAATTTAAAAAATAAAACAAATCACAGACTAATTTAATTGCTCTAATTTATATCATATATAATAAAACAATTCACAGACTAATCTAATTTCTCTAATTTATATTATATATAAAAATAAAAAAAAGTGAAAATAATGAAATTTTTCATAATATTTTAAAATTTTAAATTATTTAAAAATAAATAATTTA